>NC_057771.1:1490062-1790062 GCF_014825855.1 Bombus pyrosoma | reverse complement strand
TCGTTCACGTTTTCACAACACGTTGATACATTTAGACGATCCAAACCAACGATCAAAGCTGTTTCTATAATTTTGCTCGGTTCGCGTGTCTTTCTTACAGCGGCAAAAGTCTCCCAAACTTTACCGGCAAATGAGCCTTTGCTCATGTGTGGCACCACGGTTCTCTGCTTGATCGTTTTCAGCTTCGTTTTCTTTGCAACTTTGTCTTTGCTTACTTTTTCGCGCACCACTATCGAACCTAATCCGATTGATATATTTTTCTAACGTTTCTCGCGAATCCAAACATCCATTATAGAATCCATTTGAAATTCGAAGAATCTCCATTCGTGTTTAGTAGATACGTTATTATTTAATTAATTATTTCAAAAACTGATTCTGAGAACTGTGATTTCTTGCAATAGTTTATGAATCATAATGTGAAACACGACATACGTTAAAAAGTTACAAGCTACAACTTCTCATAATCAAATATTAAATAGTGAACTTCTATATTGATAAATTCTATTCACATCGGTATAATTAGTTTCCTTTCCTAAATTAATTTATCGCTACAATCTTTAACAATACTATTCACGTAAAAATACATATCAGCACAAACTTTACTGTTTCAATAATCTTCGTATTTCCTCATGAACGTTCCGATAACGATATCGAAACGACGATAATGAAAACCAGAATGTTTAGTCACTAGCATCACGTAATTATCAAAAAGAAGAAAAAATACAATAAAACGCGCCGCCTAGAGGAGGCTCTTCGATCCAAATGAATTATTAGATATTCACGCCATCTTTACCGTCACCCTTCAGCTTCCGATTGAATCTGTTCCTGCATCTTCCCGAGGAAAGCCTGAAGCTAGCAAAGCCAGCGATCAGGGGCGAGGGGTTGGTGGTCGTTGGGTAAGGGTTGCAGTCCGGTTCCCCCTCCAAGGGATCACGCAACTGTTGCACCTCGACCATGTGCACACCTCGATGTTTCACCACCGAGAAAATAATAATCGGAGTGGTTTCTCTACTTCTCGCGGCAACAACCGAGCTGACACTAATTTCCCTTGAAGTCGCTCTCGCTTCTTTTCCTCGGAGACTGCCGTTGGTTTCCGGTTAGACCCCACCAGGCCGCCTCCCCCCCGCTCGTTTTACAACTACGTTCACGCGTAAGTGTATTCACGAATGTATAGGGTGTGCGTGTGATTCTGATTTTCAAATCCCTCCGACCTAACCCTCGGGGAACATCAAGGACGATCTTCACGTTCAAGATATTGATGTACTTAAAGTCTCTCTTAAAGGGTAGCTCTCTCTTGCTCGATTTTTCTTCTGTTAGCTCTTACAACGCCGAGAGATACTACTTGCCGGACCCCAGCTTTGTTTTACTTGTTTACGTTGTTTGTTACGAGCGTAAAAACGTTAATGAGAGAAGTGATCGCTGTGGAATTCTTTGTGGCTTGTTGAGACTTTGAGGCTTTTTCGTTAATTTTGTATACGTAGTCGTTGGTTTTATGAATGGATACTTTTGAGAAATTTACGGATTCGTATTTAACAGAGAATAGATTGTGATAACATGTACAAGGTTCCCTAAATATTATAAAATTCTTGAAAATTAATATAAACAGTAAGAGAATAATAAGTGAACAAGTTAACAAAATGATAATTGAGCTGTTACAAGTGTAACTCGTTTAATTTATGTGTGCAACTTAGAAAACTTACAACAGAAAGTTTTTGTAAGATGATTATACGTATTATCTTTAAGCAAACAACAAATTGCTTATACACCCTGTATATAAATACAAATCTATGTGGTTGTGATTCTAGGCCTCTTTCTGTGGTTTCCTCTCTCCTCTATTCTTCCTTCCTTCTTCTTTTCTTTTATAAATTCAGTAGAAAAGAATGCAGTGCACAACCAACACAATTCGTTTTGCGAAACTTCCTTATCGGACAACGCGATTATTGTAACAACGAAACTTGATAAAAACCTACACTCCGTCTCAAACATATGAAATATCGATTATGTACTTCAACATTGACACTCTTCTCTTCAATTTTTTGTTTTAAACGATTAATATGCATAACATTACTTAAAATAATTACTACTTTCGATAGAATCGTCACTAGAAACGTGGAATAATCCTTAATATTTTTGTAGCGAATCGATGTATTTTTACAAAACTTGCATATATTCACGAAAACGTTTTATCAAGCCAACACACTATCAATTTAAAAGGCTGAGGAGAGGATGTCGATAAAGAACCATCGAGGGTCGTGACAAACAATTTTCAACGAATCTTTCAAGTGGGAATTTTTGCACAACTAACTTCTTTACACTTCTTTCACCATTGGCGATATGCTTTAAATTATTTTTTAATAAAAGAGAATGAGAGTTATCATTAATTTACAATAAATGTTAAGTGCTCCCGACGAGACAAACAATCGTAACAATGGCCGACGTATGACCTACGTTCGTCAAGGAACGCCTCATTCGAAATGAAGACAGTAAACTACGAGATAACGGATAACATTAACAAAAAGGAAGAAAAATATATAGGCATCACACTTACATAGTTAAACAAGCATACGTAATTGTAAGTTGCAACGACAGTATGATGTACAACAAAACATTGCGAATTGATATAGATATTATCGTCATGGAAAATGTATGTTTAACGAAAAGTTGAATTTATTTGTACTTTGTCACTCTAAACAAAGTACATATACTTGTATTTAGCAGCACAAAATTATTTATGGTGCATCGTGTGCGGTGCAAAATATAGATTTTGTTCTGAGAAATACACTAAAATTAATAGCATTTGGCAAGTTATCACGCTATGTAACGAATGAACTGATTAATATAGACGTATTCTTACTTTATATATAATATGAAAAAAAAAGATTTATTGTCGATTTTCCACGAATTAATAAATTTGACTATCATGAGATTTAAAAAATTTTAGTATATCATCATATATTTAAAAATAAAGCAGTAAATATGTTATTGTATACTACGAGATATAAAATATCAAAATTTATTTCCTTTGATTGGAACAAAATATAGCTACGAAAACTTTAAAGACAACAAACAATAAATGATTAAACAATAAATCATAACGTTAACGCAACGGCGTATGTAGTTACAAATTCCATTGTTTTATACGATTACTGCAGTTAAAAGTATATTTTTCTAATATTATTTCATTTAATAGTTTAATGCAAATAGCAAACTTACCATTTTCACCATCAGTCAATGTACCGGTATCTTCTTCGCTCCTTTTAATCTTGTCTGTAACAATAAAATATCCTATATTATAAAAATAAACTATTAAAAGACAAAGAAGCCTACAGAATTCACATTTGTACATTTTATTTACAATATACGTGTACATAGAAGAGAAGAAGTACAACAAATCTTTCTAAGTCATAGAGTGTAATGTAAAATTCGAATTATTTACCATGAAGCATGTGATTTTGAGGATGATGATGGTGTGATGATGGTGGTTTCCTTTCAGGCCTGATACGCTCCATCAATTTGCTTATACGATCATTGCCTCTTTCCTTTCTAACCAATGGTCCAGGACAATTTTCTTCTACTACTCGAACACATTGACGATGAACACTTAGAGAACAATCTGTAACAAAATGGAAAAGTTGCTTCAATTTTTAATTGTGTCGATATTCGCACGTGATCTCAAATTTATATTTTCTAATTTTTAATTTAGTAATATCTATATAAATTTACACACCACTACATAAATATCCTTGAGGTCCAATTCCACCAATGATAAGTTGACAATGATTACAATAAGTAATAGTAAAGTATTGATGAGCTACAAAATGATGACCTCTGATTGTCATTTTTCTTGTTTTTCCTGTAAGCAGGCGGGCTTTGAGATTTGACTTATCTTTTGCGACAAAAGTAGGTACTCGGTCAAGTGATACTGGTCGAACTTGAAAAATTTTTGTTAATATTGTTGCCAAACCAGCTGCTGTTGTGAATTGTCGCAAATCTACGTGTTCTTTTTCAATATCTTCTCTGAAACATTATATAAATAATAATGTAACGCTATATGCCATTATATGTTAAGAATTAAAACTATGTATACTTTTTTGTTAATGAACTTACAGATAAGGCTCCATTTTGGGTAAGAGGTATGTTTCTATGATTTTTGTTTCTCGCGCCTTATCAGATGCACTTTCATCCAACTGAGCGTCGCTTGGGCCAAATAACGTACCTAATCCAGCAGTTCTCTTTTGTTGAAAGTCTGCAAGTTGCTCGTTTAGCTCTTCTTTTGCACGTGTACGAGCTTTCCAAAATATCTGCCAAGAATACAATATTTTATATAATCATATCCAGCAAACTATGCATATATACTTCTGCATAACACATACTTTTCGTAGAATCTCTTCCTTATCAGATTCCTTTAAAAGAACGTCGTCTATTTCATGTGCTACATTTTCGTCTACATTATGCAGACGGAGAGGCTATATATAAAACAGTTTTAAGTTAAATACGATCCCCATATATTCAAGAGAAAAAAGATATCCTTTTCAAATTACTTACTGCACCAGGTACTAAAAAACTAGAATGAATTTCATATGCCCACTTCCTCATTTCTTTTGCATTGCCTTCTTTGTACAGATCCGTTACCAAGTAGAACAACTAAAATAATATGAATAATTTAAAATGACTTTGGGTAATAAAATTCAATATTCGAAGACATCACTACTATATATCACGTAATACTTACCAGACTGGAGGGATCACTGTTTGACAAAACATAATTAATAAATACAGCAAGGTGTGCATGATGTCCCCATAATCGAGACAAAGATTTGAATGGTCCATGATCTTCTAACTGTCCCTACAACGACAATTAACATAGCAATTATGAACCAATATGAATGATTTCATTTAAAACTAAAAACAAAAAACTATATATAAAATTTATAAAACTCACAACTTCTTGATCACTCATATCATCGTCTTCCATTGACATAATTGGCTGCTGTAATATTGGCAATCCAGGAATGCCTTCATTTAATATTGTCTAAAGAAGGAAAAATACATGAGTAAGTATCACAGATTATTTAAGGAACTCAGCTTTTTGATTAAAAACTTACATCATTAATAGTAGAACTGGAGGTATCATTTCCTGGACTAGCAACTGGATATGGTGGAGGTGGAGTTCCTGGAGGAGTGATATGAGGTAATTCATCTATATCAATGTCACTATGCCTTACATGCCTTGGAGGAGAAAGATCATTCATTGACTCTGATGCTATTAAACGTCTACTAGCTTCTGATGGAGAAATAGTTGTTGTTCCCAATTGTTCTGGACTGGATTTCGTTCGTTGATGTTTATTAAGTGAATTTGAGGAACCCAAGTTTGCACCCTGTGAAAGCTATAAAGAAATTAAATACTTATTTATTAAATAATAGATAATCAGAACATTATATCAGTAAATTAAATACAAGAATAAACTAGAATATTGAGTGATTCATTATGCAGAAATACTATAAAATTGTACTATATGCATTTCATACCACACACCATAAGAATTGCTAAACACTGCAATCACAGTAAATAAAATAAAACATATACTTAACAGACAATGTTTAAAGGTACATACTGCATAACCATAAATTTTTCTTAAATCACATAAAGTACATATCACAAACATACTTAAAATACATTACTTAATAAAATTACTCAAGCAACACTTCAATGAACAAGCACAGTTTCTGAAATGTAATATTTGTCATAAGTTTTTAGTGGAACTACACATAAGGTATTTGCAAAAGAAGCAAAACAAAGTATTATTATAACATAGGTACTTGATTATTATTTAACATAATTGTGATAGATGTATTAAATGATATGAATTTTAATAGGAATGATATTTATAAAATATATTTTAAAATATAAAAGTATAAATTGTCCAATATATAAATATCTGTTAAAGGTATTCACATTGTGATTCTGTGGTACTTCTCTTTCACCATGCATACATTGATATAAATTATTTATTTAATAACTTAGCGATTAGGCTACTTACAGAGTTAGGTATGCCATGACTGGTGGTTGAGGGCGTTAAATGAGTCAACAGATGACGCTCCAGCTCCAACTGGGCTACGTGGTGCGTATTTGTAGTAGGCGGAGGTCTGGGAGGCAATGGTGGCGGAGACAGGCTTTGCATGGACAAGGATTTACGAGATGGTAGAGGCGGTGGTACATCACCACTGCTACTACTCAAGGGTGAATAATAACCCGGGGAACACGAGGTGTTTGTTACCAACGAGCAAAGCTGTAAGACACAACAAAAGCTGGTTAGATAAAGTTAGCAAAAGCTTAAATACATCCCTATATGGCTGCATTTGAAAATTTCAATTGTAATACAAGCACACATTGTATAAAAATTGTATTTATACAGCTCAAAAAATATACGTATAAAAGCAGAACGTAGGCTTTGTTATTTCTTATTGTTTACCATAATATACTGTAAGCTATTAATAAATATATCAAAGATTACCGAACTACTATAATAATCAATGATTAAACTTATATTCATACTCTCATCACTATGCTTTCCATTCATAAAAATAAACATCTCAATAATATCATGCCGAGCAACTATTTAATACACTGAATAACATAAACTGGAATTGTCAAACATTGACACAAAAGCAAGACACAATAAAATATATAGGGACATAAGAAATGTTAATGAATGTAAGCGTTAAAACGAATTCACGTCTTTATGAATAAGATTATGAATAATAAGATAATATTTATGATGTAATATATGTATGAACAATGAACAATTATAGTTTACTGGTATAAAATTAATGCAGGATATTAATGCAATAATTAGAAATTTTCAAAATAACTTGAACGTATTATTAAAGCATACCATAAGATTAAAAAACCATACCTGTTCATTGGTTGTAATAGCAGCTAGCTGGTCCTGCAGAGTGCGTACCCTCCTTTCGGCGCCCGCTAGTTCTGTTTGTCGTGCTACAACATTAACATTACTACTACCAGTACTAGCTTTCGCGAGTTCGCTGCGAAGCTTATCAACGTAACTTTGTTCTTTCTCCAACATAAGCTGGAATGTATGAACGCGCTGAGTTTCCAATTGCCGTTTTTTCTCATGCTAAAATATAAGAAAAGGATTTTTATTATATTATACTTTTATTATATTAAAAAGCTATTGAATCCAATTTATAAATCTCTTCGTAAATAAAGCAAAAAATATCGACTTACATCAACGGGTTGAGGTCCCGTAATACGTGCGTTACACGGTGCACCGGTCGCTGGAGCAGTCGACGCCCTGAGTAAAGAAGTCGCCGGTTGTGAGGGTGATACCATCGTGGTACCGGCTGATAAACTAACTGGTCGCTGGTGTCCACCCGCCAAACCAACTTGCAGCCCTGTGGCCGTCGTTGTCGCGCTATTCGTTGCAACTGGCTTCTGCTGTACCGTCAGTACCACCTGCGTCGAAGCTGCAACAAGGGTTCAAGGACGATGATTAGTCACCTTTCGCATACCTCCGCCGGTCCTTCCCCCGCGTTTGACCCTCCACCTTTCTTTTGAGAGTTGCTCGAACAGTCAGTACTTGTATTTTCTTTTACAACAATTTAGATTCCTCTCGACTACAAAATGTTCTCTATGGATAATCTGTGTACACTAAATACTACGTAATTAGGAAAATTTGTCAATTGAAATCATCAGTAATATTGTACTGTACTGATTTTAAGATTTTGACATGCCTTTATGCTTAATGTAAATTGTGTGTGTTTTTTTTTAATTATTTGTATGTATTTAATAAACGATCATGCGATCGTTGATACGCAATATCTGATAAGTAATCTGAGAAGTATAGGTCCTGTATACGATATTGCGACAACCAGATGTTCATTAAGAAATCGTAAAGTCCTATATACTTTGTAAAGGATTAAACTGTTAAAATTTATCGATGACAAATTTTTGATAGACCTAAGGCTACTTATCCAAGCAGAGTATAAAAGAATTCCCAGATCTCTTATCAGACAAAAAAAATCGTAATAATGAATAAAAATGCAAACAGAATACATTTATCATGAATAGAATGTTTATATAGAACTAACTACAAATCTAGTCTCTGCTTACGCCATCAATGACTCATTCCTACGCTCAGCTGAGACGTATGACGTCATTATATTTTTCTAATTCTGGAAATGCATATCCGTATCAGAAAATTGATTAACAACACCGACATCAAAATCTCAAATTCGATATATAACTCCGCAACGACGGCTTGGATTTCGAAAACGCGAGTGTATCGTGGTATCTCTTCCTCAAAGTTGCTGCCTAAACAAGCACTCCGAAAATATGCACAACTTGCCAAATATTTGCATTTTTATGGAATCAGAGAATATAAATATTACTCGAGGAACCTGCAACTTTACACAGTTTGTAACGGCTGCAATTTCGTGTTTCTCTGATACGAAGGAATCACAAATGATCGTACGAGAAATAAGTAAAATTCCAACGAACAATAATCCGTGTCCTAACGGTAAAATTACATAATTGCGAACATGAACGTAAACGTTTCAGAAGAAGCTGAAAATACCAGAGTACGCTTTCGTACGAGCTTTCTTCCAAGCTTGCCTGAGGTCATACGTGGTTCGCGTCTTCATATAGATACACAACGTCGACGAGAACAAACACGTTCGAACCGGTAAATCGATCTTTCAATGAAATTTTGGTATCAGCGATTCGAGGATGTACAGTTTCACGGAGAGATATCACGCGCATCGAGAGCCGTGTCGTCTGCAAAACTGCGTAAAACGATTGGCGATGACCGAGGCGATACGTGGAGCAGTAAAGACATTCGTACCGAGAAACTTGGCCCCAGGTACGTGTATTAATATGAATGACGAGATTCTTATGTTTACACGCGCGTATACGACTAATCCTCGATATATGACCAGATCTCGTCATTTGACTATGTGCTATAACACCTCGGTAAATCCACTTTAATACTATAATTCGTTTTTGCAACGTAAAAATCTCGATAACTGGGAATTACTAGGAAATAGATCTACGGATGTTTTCCTATCGTAACGATGGAAATCTCCTACGTGTGTGTTTTGTTTTTCAGCAAAGTTTACTTTTTGTCTTTTATTACAAGATATTGCTGTAGTTATTTTTAGTTTCAATTATTTTTCTAGACAATTTTTTATAGAAAACATTTCAAATTTTATGAATGAAGATACGTTTTGTTTACGATAAAGAAGTACATAATTTCCTTTTACATCTAATAATCAAATTTCTTAAGCCAAGAACTTTAATCTATAAAATA
The DNA here is from genome assembly GCF_014825855.1 of Bombus pyrosoma. Classification (NCBI taxonomy): domain Eukaryota; kingdom Metazoa; phylum Arthropoda; class Insecta; order Hymenoptera; family Apidae; genus Bombus; species Bombus pyrosoma. Next base: position 1,780,733 of record NC_057771.1, on the reverse strand, counting down.
AAAAGAAGTTTATGATACAAGATTGGATTTTCTTCTTAAAAGATTAGAATTTTCCTGAAACTTTATATAAACTTTATATCTGGTAAAATTAAGATGATTTTTCGTTCCATTTTTCTGTATGATTGAGTACTTGAAACGTTACTCTTTCTTTATCGAAATACAAATTAGCATAATGATTTGGAAAATCCCGAAGGAAAGATTGACTCAGCTGTAAATGGCAGTGATTTAACGGTCAGTTAAGGATCTTCTCGTATTCTGCACATGAACGCCTTTCCTCATAAAACTATCTTTATTTATTTTCACAAGACAAAAGTTACTTCAACCAGTAAAACGTTCTAACACGGTTAATTCCCGTTAAAATACTCATACTAGTCTATACCCTGTTTGTTCTCAGTAATTCTCATGCTGAACATCTGCAAGTTTTCTAATTTGCAAATTCAAATTATTTTACCGATACATCTTTAGAAGTGCGTTTATTACACGGAAAAACTTCGCCAACTTTGGTATACTGTTATGACTTGGTATGCAAATGAGATTTTTATTGTATTTGTTGAAAAATGTTTGTGTTGAATCGATTTTAAATATTCATGAGTCTAGCGAAATCTGAATACGTGTAAGAGTTGCTGCCTTATGAAATGATTAAGTAGGACAGTTAGCGTACTTTGGAAAGTTATTAGATTTGGATACACAACACCATCTCACATTTAAAAAGTGTTAGATTACGCGACATATTGCATCCGGTTTCGAAATCTTTTACATGTTACAAACTCTTTTACAACTCTCTAATTATTTATTTTACTTTTGAATTATTAGCTAGCAATAATGATTACAGAGTGAATAGAAACATACAAATGAACACGACATAAAAGGAAAACTAATTGCTTTTTACACAAAGAAATTTATTTTACTCCAATATCTCAAGGAACTAATCGCAACGTGATAAAATAAGAGGGAATAACGCAACCTGAAATAACTCTCGTTTCATTTCGTTCACGCGTTATGCCTGAAACGTAATAGAATTTTGTGGAATTACAGCACAGTTAAAACTACGATGGAAAAGACACGTTTATAGTCATTGTGTTGTACCTGAATTGTTAGGAAGAGGAAGATAGACTCTATGAACCAACCGTCACCGCTATAAACTCGCATGCTTACATCACTGGAAACGTCGCCACAGAAGCTTCGTTGACGTCGGTATATCCAAGATAAAATCACCGACAATCATTCGTGATCTTTATAAATGTCTCTTTTCTCAAATACAACAAACAAATTTAACTCTTTTTTTCGATTTTTTGTAATATATAAACGTTGGTCATGCGTCACTGCACTTGACATATCTCTCTAGATACTTTAATTTATAGAAAAGACAGAGACAGATTGCTCGATGGAGTTTCGCATACTCAAACGTTTATTATCCTAACTACACGTAGAATGAACTTCCTTTCGCAAGCCTCCGCGCTTCCTTCTTTTTTTACGCAATTTCTGTGATACAGCTTCAAATTAAATTGCATTGCCCGCTCAAATCGATGAGCTTTACGGATCAATTTCGATAAAAGCTTTCCAGACATGAAATATACCCCGACAGGTTTTGATCAAGCACCAGTTTGAGTATGGAAAAACAAAAAACATTGAAAAGCAATATGAGGTTTGATTCTACTTTTACTCGATTTCGCTTAATTGAACAGAGTTTTGTGAGAGCTAGAATAAATAAATCGTAATGTAATTCAATAAAATTAAATTGCAGTTTAATCTTGTTCAGAGAATCATTTATATCAATAAGATATCAATTATAGTTCTATTAGATATATAACCATTTATTCAATTTACATTTCTTTCTTTTAATATCTAATTAATATTCTAAATACAAGATGCTTTTATTATCTAAAAATAATTAACCATATTACTCTTCTATCTCAATTTGTTACTTTGAAGATAATTCTTTTAAAACATAATACCTAAGTACTTTATCTACTTTTATAAAACACAGGTCAATAGCCTGGCCTATACTAAGCTAGATTGAATTATACGCACCCCTTGTGATGATCAATGACACATAAGAATACCTTAGAAAGTATGAACTACCCCATGTGTGTTTATATTACAAGTTTACTAGACTGACTACGTAAAAATGCTCAATCGACGGGAAAATCCTATCATGGAGAAAAAATATTCTTCCCCTTTGTATTCGTGAGTATATAAAGGAAAACTAGAATAGGAAATAATATTGTTATTAATAAAATATTAAGCGATCAAATTTTTATTATATTAAACAATAAAAGATAATAAATATCATTTGGTACAAAACCGAGATCTTTCTATAATCTCTCTATAATGGAATTAATACTTTCCGCTATTGATAATGAAAAGTACTTTGAAACGTTTTAACATTTAGATAGTGTCCGATTCTGTAATATGTCGGTCTCTTCACAGAGAAACACTTATTCTGTTTCGCTGCCAAATAACGTACCCACGTCTTGGAAATAAAAGAGAAAGAACAAAAAAGAGGTCGTAGAAAAGAAAGAAAGTATGTAAACTTACACTTTATGAGCTGTACAACATCCGTATGCGTGGACTGCATTACATTCACGCCGTTAACCTGGAAATACCAATCATGGTTATAAATAGTGAAAATATATTGCAGCAAATGCACATTTTATAGACGCAAGTAATTTAAATTCACACATGGTACGCGTTTATTGATCGTTTAAATTTTCAAAAATAAATATTTCGATTCATAATTTACATTCAATCGATAATTTCACTGGAAATATCTTAGTTAGTGTTACTTCGCGATAACGTAAATTCGAAATAGGCTCACCTTGATGATTTTGTCGCCCGCGTGAAGGCCAGCTCTCGCGGCTGCACCGCCTACAATATATCATTGTTTGCTTTTAACTCTTTTCTTTATGGAGACATTTAAGTATTAGAAAAATTTGCGAACAATTTAATAATCATTTCCTTAGCCAAAATTATAGCTTAACTTTTATCACTCTTTACAGTTTACAGACAATATTTGGAATAAAGATTGAATAATTTTCTGATACAAATATAGACATGATGCAAAAATAATTTGGTATGTGAACCATTATAAATTTTGTGCATTGAAAAAAAATTCTTTATATAAAAATTGGCACAGATTTTATATTATGTTATTTATAAATAAATTGAAAGTATTTCTTCAAAGATAAAACTTTTATCGTGAAAACATATATTACAATGTTGGTTTAAATGTAGCCTAAAATGTTTTACATCCCATTAATTAAATAAATTAATTTTAGTGGTAAATGTGTTAAGTATCTGAGCATAACTCGATGAAATGTCATCACTTTATATTACTCAAGACAATTAGTATCATATTAAGTAGTAGTAGCACTTGTACTATTAATACACTACTAACTTGTAACATCAGTATTGTGTGAACTTACTGTTACAATTAAATAAATACAATTAATAAATTAAATGTAATTAAAAGAAGATGATAATACGTTGTTCTGAACAATAAAAACGACTACTTTCTTAAACAGTTTAGCTATTAATGTATACAAAATGCGTTAAGAAATACATAATGCGTTACCAAAAACAGTAACATATACATTGAATATGTAAATTATAAGATTCAACAAAATACCTGAAACATAATAACAAAATTAAGGACACTAAATTGGCTCTAATATTCAAACCAAATTAAACTTGCATAATTTATTAAAATTTTCGAAACAAAATATAATAAATAATATAAATTCAGTATATTATAATAATAGCTCCACTGGTTCATATCTTGCACATCATTATTTAAAATATTTACTAAAAATACTCAATATATTCTGTCAATATAATTTCCAGCGTCTATTTCGATCAACATATGTAATATCATATCCCTAAACCCTTTTATTAAAGCCACCAGTGAAATCGATTCTGTCATGATTATTATAATCCAATGTATTAACATATTTCTAAACTATTCTTTTTTAAAAACGAAAAATCGACTATATGCAAATGTTAAAACTCCAACAACACACCTTCCTTCACAGATTGAACATAGACAGGGTTATCACCGGAGACTTTCATCCCGTATCCGGCCTCGTCCTTGTAGACGACGAGGGTGGCAACGGGTGCTGGTTCAACGGTTCCACCCCCGGCGGCGCCTCCGCCACCCCCGACGCTGCGTCGCAACGCCGCCGTTCCATTCATCCCTTCTTCGATCTCCGCCTGGCCTCCCCTCACCTCTGCCCCGGCTGCAGCACGACTGTATGACCTGCAACCAAAATGAAATAACATTAACAAGTTTCCGAAAGTCAAATAATCGTCATTCGATAAACTATTGCTTTTTTTCAATTATTCTCTTTCTTTCTGCGACTCGAACAATTGCCACGAGAAAAATAAAGCTTCTGCGCGAAGAGCAGAAAAGTAGGGAGAAAATACAGTTGATGGGAAACATCGATTTCCTAGACCCTTTTAAACAGCAGAGGTAGGAATACGAGTTTTACCGTGTTTTTAACCCCTTAAGAGTTCACTTCATTTTAGCAAGATGCGATAATATTTTTTTTAGTTCGTTATATAAATGTTTATAGAAATGTAATAAAGAAGATTTTCTGGAAAAAATGATAGTTTTGTATTAATAATAAGAGATTGTATATATATGCAATCCAATTAAATACGTAATATTATAGAAATAGAATATTAAGTCACGACAAATGTAATATTACAGAGATGGATTTAAGTGAATAGAACTATCAATGTTAATATTGGCTTTAGAAGAATGATAAAGAGAATGTTGTATATGTTATAGTGATAATTAATATTCTATCCTTAGATATTGGATGGACGAAATTAAAATAACAAATAATAAGATTTACTATCACATAAGATTAATAAATATTGTAGATGGTCGACTATTTGAAGATTAAGATTTTTTGGGGAAAACAATAAAAGCAAACATAAGGAAACTTTCAGTGTTTAATAATTTAACATGTAACAAAATTTTCTTTCCACCAGAATTTTTTCAAGTCCGAAAATCTGCTTTTTGAACTTAATTCTTTCTATGGAAGTTACGTAATCATTGGATCGTAATCTTTTTCACTTGCAACATTACCTCAATGCAAAATCGATAAAATATGGAAATTATCCAATATATAAAATACTATAAATTTATTCTTCTGATTTACAAACAGATTGAATAAAATCTGTAAAATCATCTAAAATACAGTGACAATCAAATTTGTCGAATACAAAATATTTTGATTTAATTAACAGATCATGCTTTAAAATGAGGGTATGTATCTGAATTAAAACAACTGTTATATTTTGAAGAGTAATTGCTCCTTAACGAATGCAGGATATTTGATCATTTACGGTGTACGAAGCTAATAAATAATCATGTCCCCTTATCAACGGGATTATATCTATCGTTGCTGTGTACTTTCACGAGCTTATAATCATATGTATTTTACGTCCCTGTTTAATTATTATTATTACTGCGTCGTCCATCAATATACCGAATTTATGTGTTGTACGATTTTCAATTAATTGTCATATAATAAAACCTAAAGTAATGAAACTTCTTAAGATGTCTTGTTAATGGAACAATGTAAAATTGAAAAAAATGAATCGTTATTTAATTCTTTAGTAATATAAAATGCTTTTTAGAAATAACTAACGCGCTCAATAAAAACTTATTTAAAAAAAATACCTTTTCTGTTTATCTTATTTAAAAAAAAGTAGTCAAAGAATTAAATTTCTACATAATATTTATTACATATAAAAGTATCGTATATAGAAGACGTGTCTTCTAAGAAGTATTCAACTTTTACAAGATTTATTCGTACTTTCAACAGTAAAGACAATCCATCCAGATTTATTATTAACTGTCCCATATAAATAATAATTCTAGAAGATTCTAATAACTATGATAATTATATAGTCATGACTATAAAAACTTATCGAATCATTGGTGAAGCACGATTAGAAAGAGTTAACGATTCACTTTGTGCACATAGTAATTCTTTAAAAAAGAACTTTTATATCGAGATGTTTATTACACTTGTATTCTTACAGATAAATCTCTAGAATCCAATACTTTATCCATTTTTTCTTTTTCAATAAAAAATTGTTTTCCTATAGAAGATCGATAATCACATCAGGACATATTCGATGCTATACTTGTTATTCTTGAAATAGCACAAGACTGGCCTACTAGATGCATATTTAACCCTTATCCGACTGAAATATTTTAAGAACACGTCCCACTGAAATTTGTCCAGTGAAGACAAATTAAATAAAACTGTATACGACATTACAGTTTATATACGCGGGAATCGTATCGTTTCTTTTGATAGAAAATGCGTGTAATTAATTTCTAATAAACAAATAACTAAATGGTACCATAAATACAATTTTGAAGATTTAATGATTTATCAGTTCTCATTAATAAGATTGTTGAGCATAAATTTTCATATTATGCTCCTTTATAGATCGATTATTATAGCTACTGAAACTAGTTTAATAGAACGTAAACAATGGAATAATAATTGCTTCTTTACTGACGAAGTAGATTTTTTGTACAAATAATTTCTTTATTGCTCCGACAAAAATTATTATCATGTTAAAAGTAAGCAAATTGATTTCATTAGCATGAAAATTATTCCATATTTGATTTCGTGAATTTTCTCGTTACATTTTCAGAAAAAAAGCTTTTTATTCTTTGTTTTTGTTCCACGATATCGATCATTATGTAAAATAATAAAAAAATATATAAAGCACATCCGACTAAAAAGAAACAAGGTTTTCTATAAATGCCTAAGTATGAAACGGTATAACATTACTGAAAATTAAATGATAATTAATTCCGTATAAGTGATATACCGTAATATAACATAGTGTTCAAAGAAGTTAATGCACTCGATGCCTAGTTTAAATTAAGGACAAGAACATTTCAACGCGATTTTATTCTTTTGCCCACAAATTCTTCTAAATATCTAATGGAACTTATAGTAATCTGTAAATAATTTTATACCTCATTAAAGAAAGTAACTGCAATTATTACAAATAGTAATTTAATCGAGTTAGTCCTAAATTATGTGATATTATACACCATAATTTACATTTTAAAAAATTAAATATCACGTTAATAAATAATAAGCTATGATAATAAAACAAGAACTTAGAACATAATGCATTTTATATAGATTTTAAAAATAATATTTCAAAATAATTACAATGAATTATACTTGTCGTAATGCGAGAAACGAAAATTACTTTTTTTTGTAATAGTTGCATAGGAAATTACCATAAAATCATCATATAATTAAAATTATCATAAAAGATAAAAACCGAGGAATAAAAATCTTAATTTATAAGATTTTTAATTTAATAATTATTTATAATTTATTGATTTATAATTTAATAAGTAATTCTTATTAAATTATATTATATCGTAGTACATCTTAAAAGTATTCGTCATAAATAGCAAATATAGTCATCGAAAATTTTCAATTTTTTATTTAAACTTGGTGATACATCACATCAATTTATCGTAAGGTCGGTTTAGTAGTAACTTCGATATCATATTGGTAATTTACACACATGTTTTGTGCAAAACATGAGCCGAATCCTCTTACGACGAGTTTTGAACGAATCGTGCGCAGTAATGACATTCTGAACAACTTTTTTTCTTGTTAACAATGTACTATCAATATCACCAACTTATTAAATCACTTTTTCGTAACGAACGATTATAATAAATATTTAATTTGTGATAAACTTTGTTGTTTTTTTTGTACTTATAAAAATTTAATATAAAATATTTCTTTCTTAAATGTCGTCTATATATTATAAACGAAATATTACTCCTCAAAAAAATACAGTTGCATAAAATGCAATATTAAGGTTAGTATATAGATCATTATATTTAATTTAAGTAGAATAAACAGAAAATGCTGATTCCAAAATTTTCTATATATTTATTCCTGCCAAAAATCATATTGAGGATAAAATAAACAGTTCCATAAGACATCAAATTAAATCGAAATATTTTTCTTCTAACAACGCACTATGATTAAATTTCATTACTAATGTTACTGCCATGTTTAGTTTGCTCATTCTCGTCCCTGAACTGTAAGACTTTTTATGTTGAGGTATCGTAAACAATAGAATTACGCGAATAAGAATTATATTAAAGCAATGTTAAAAATCGAGGGTTTATTTCAATAATACATCGCAACAGTCATTGACGATCGTTAAAGTGTCGCCAATTGGAAATTATACGATTCTAAGAAATTATAAAACAATGACAGCAACTAAAATTGAAAGAATATGTCAAAGAAAAGCTAAGAAACCATATATGACATCACGTTAATCGATATAACAGGTTAATAGGTCAGTCGGTTCTTATACTTTGTAAGCACAAGGAGCTATAGAAAAAGACAATCGAAAAAAGAGAAAATACACGAATATACGGTTTCAAGAATATCTCGTGAATAGGCGTACCGAAGATAGAGCAAATACATACATACCTTTCATTTAATCTATTTTGTAGTGGAACGAATCTTGTACCAAACACTAGTGACAGAATAGAAGCGCAACAAAGCGAGATATCACTTCACCTTGGCACTATATTCCACAAGAATTATATCACAATTGTCATAACAAAAGAACACATATGAATATGGCTGGTGACGGGTAATTATTCTGCCTCTAGCACTTTCACGGCACATTTTGATATCTCTTGATAATACATTATAAGGGAACTATTTGGTTAAAAAAGAAAGAGCACTTCTGTACTAGTTGTACAAACATGCACGCACCATACGTGAATACGAAGGCACTGATTTTTTTATAAAATACACATTCGATAAAACGAAAATACACTACTAACAAGTGTCAGCCATCTTGTATTGGAGCGAAGCACAACCCAACGTCCCATAGTGCAACACGACAGCTGCAGGAGCTCGTACCATAGACATATAGCTCGTACCAAGTTCATAGTGGCAAGATTTTAGAGAAGAGACAAACCAAGTTTGATTGGCGAATGATTTAAATTGACGACTCTCATTGGTTAACGTTATATTAGTGAATTTTCTTTCATATTATGATGATTCTTTTGAAATGCGTTTGATGCAGTTTTTAACCAATCATCTAATATTATTCTAAAATATTACTGAATCATTGGATAATGTATCTGTAATAATATGCACATAGATAAAGATATATGTTATTAAATCGTTGACTAAACTTTGCAGATTTCTTACCGGAAAATATTTATTAAAATATTTTTTCTCAATTGAAATAATGATCTCTAGCTTTTATTACCTTTTCTTATTTCCACAGTAGAAAAATGCTTATTCCTTGGATGTGAAAAAATTATCAATTCAATTCTTCACTTCATGGTTATCTTTGAAGAGCTACACTTTCAAATCGCTGCATTAATTGAAACAGGTAGTTGTCCAAAGGTACACTAACTGAGAAGTAAGCAAGGTGAGAAAGAACTCATCCCGACTTTGATATAGTTTCAGAGGTGGTTTTAATAACGTGCAATCCAGCATTATCAGGCTGCAAGATTACTCCTGACCGCTTTGACACCAGTAACAATAGAAAAACGTTTCTTCTTTCATTTTCTTTTCGTCAATTGGTAACTGTTAAGTGCAGCTTTGAATGTTTTACCAAGCATCAAATATTCATAATAAATTACACTTTTTCCATTCTACGGTACACAGCAAACTACTTTATGATCGTGGATGTTGTGTCTTGGAATATATGAAGTATATTTGCATCCAAATAACTTCGTTTGTAATAATGTATCCACTTTTCGTCTTATGTGATAATGCAACTCAAAAACTTTTCTTTTTGAAAAACGGAAATGGCTAATTTTCGAGAAACGGAAGAAAATCGGCGCGAAATATAAACTGCTATAGCCTATCAGCATCTACGAGTGATTCGCAAGACTTAGTTAACGATGTCATACATTTGCATACAAAGCAGAAAAGATTTTGATTCAGGAATAATAGATTCAGAAAAAAATTTTTTAATTACATCAGCGATAACAAAATATTAAAAATTAAAAAATATAAATATATATATATTTTTTATTACTAGGGGAATGAAACGAGCTATTACAAAGCACTTTCCATTTATTTATTTTAAACACACATTGTTTCATGAGTAAAATAAATTAAATGTATCATAAAATAGCAGTTTTAGTATTTTATATGATTTCTCCTTCTTTTATTTATAAATGTAAAATTACTTTTATTCTATCCCATGTGCATAATTTAAATTGTAATATGTGCCTTATGCACTTTGATAAAACATACATTTTGATAACAAATTAGTGTAATCATTGAGATTTTAAAATCAATAAGATAAATTGTACAAAATCACGCTTTTAATATCATAGTAAATAAATATGTATCCTAAGTACAAATATGAAATATATACTTTAATAATTAAGATCAATAAAATAAATTGTGCAAAGCTACAGTTGATATTATACTGATTAAAAAGATACTTGACTTAATACAGGTTGAACTACTCAAAAAAGGGTAAAAAAAATCATATGGCAAAGTAATATCTAAGTTAGGTCCTCCTGCAAAGTAATACTTTGATGGTTTCGATATATCATGAAATGTAACATAACTAATAATGTCTGTTTTAAGTATATCTGAACAGTTTTCATATAAACATTTAGACCAAGACATATTGGATTCTGCAGAAAATTTAATACCAATCCCTACTATAATGTAATTGTTTAATGTTTCGGATTTTTTTAAAGCAGAATATAAAATGTTTAAATGTACAGATGTTATTAGTCCTGAACAATATAAACGACCATTAACAACCTGTGCGACTGTAGTATTTTGTGGTATCCTATCCAGTAAAATTTGTGTCCAATCAGTGATATCATTGCTAGAAAAATTGCCTGTCTTTGCAACATAAATATTGTACTGGTCTGTTTGTGTAATATTAAATAGAGAATCTTTCATTAAAAAATGCATAGTAAGATTTTGTAACTTTATACAGGACATTGTACTAAAATTATTAGTGTGTATAAATACAGAGCACTTTAGCTTAATATCTTCTCCAAAGGTAAGAGTATACCTATCGATTTTATTACATTCACCAGCTTTTGTAGCCATAGGTAATGTCAAAAAACTACTAGTTTTATTAAAATTGATGTATCTAGTTTCCACCTTATTAGTCTTATTTATTTTTAAGGTGCCAATAATTAACGGTCTTCCAATAATATAACCAGGATTACCACTCAGAAAGAAACTTTTCTCTTTATCCAATTCTGCCCATTCATAAGTTACTTCAAATTGTTGATAAAAATGTCGAGAAACATTACCTATGTTAAAATATACGTCAACATTATTAATTCCCATAGATCCATTGTGAACAATCAAGTACTTTACACCTGTTACAATGTTATAACACTTTCCATTGGAACATGATCCTAATACAGTATTATTGCTACAAGTTTTCCAATAATGTTTACAATAATAACTAGTTAAAGATAAACATATATTTTGGGGGCAAACCTGGAAATTATAAATTTAAATGTTATTAACTTTTTTAATGGATATATAACTTTTTAAAGATAGTTACTATCTTTTATATACCTGATCCAATACTTGAATATATGTTTCATTTAATAAATGAGGAGATACTATAACTGTAAAATTATTAAATGCCATAGGAAATAAAAACTTATTTGTGTTAATTAATTCAGTTTGCAAACACTGATCTTTCCAACCATGAAGATATTTTAAAGTTTTCTTAAAAGAACACAATGAAGTAAATCCAGATTGTAGTATTTCTAAATTTATAAAAAAGAGATATTGATAAAGAAACATTAATGTAATAAGATTTTAATATACTAATAAAAATAACGTTATACATAGTATATACCAAAAGGTTGAATATAATTATTATGTACTATCCACATAATACCATCATCTTGATAATGACTAAAAGTATTATATCCAGGTACATGTAATTGGTCTTCCCATTTCCACGTCGGTCTATTTGAATTTATTGCTTTCCTTAAATCTTTTTCGGTTTTTACATCCTATATAAAATAAAGTAAAATAAAAATTATAATTTTATAGTAAAATGTAATTTGACATGTATACATACTAATCTTACCAATTTATTGTTAATATCATAAGTAGGTGGAAGATTATCATATAAAATACAAAAGAGATTGTTTGCCAATTTTTCAAGTATAAATGGAGTATTATTTCGTTGTATAAAATTTCTATTATAACAATAACGTTTATCAAATAATTCTGGTTGATGACTTTCACAGTACGAAAACACAGTAAAATGGAAACTGTTACAATCTTTGTCACAACAGCAATTAATGTCACAAGATGATATCTATTATATAAACAAAAAATTTTAAATTAACTTAAAAAAATTACGTGTTTAATCCAAAATTGTATTAAGAAACAAAAATTTACTGTTAAATCACATTCACATATATCAGAATGCATTTTATATACACTTTGGTTTCTGAATTCATTATTGAACTGTATTTTATGAGGAATCTCTGTTGTTGGTATTATTTGAATTTTTGGAGTTTGCGTTGGATACATAGAACTACTGATAATGTTATTAGTTGTGTTATAAATATTTTCAGCAGTAATGCTTGAAGTTTCTTCTAAAATGTCCTTTTCTATTAGTTCATCACATTCTGTTTCATTCATACATGTAAATATTTCTTCAAGTTTCTTTGCATATATTGATTCATTTAATATAAAGTATAAAACCATTAACATAAATTTTGTTGTAAACATGTTGACTTTTGTTTCTATGTGCTTTATAATTTAGGATATATTCATTGACAAATAAATTCCTATTCCACGTTCTTTAACTATACGATATATTGAAATAATGTACATTCATACATGACATCCATATTTTTCAAAATTTCGTGCAATTATATGCAATTCAATTTTGACTGTACCCATACTTTCTGTAAGTAACTCAAATCTATCCAAGGAATTAACTAAAACGCTTGGTGATTTTAATTGTAAAGTTATCCCCAAAAACTTATCTCTTAGTCTATCTTTCCAATTACCTATATATCAGGAATAAAATAAACATGAAATATAACAAAGTGTTAGTAAAATTTCATTAAAAAATATTCAACCTACCAATTGGTTTCCACGTATGACACTTTATTGAATGCAATCCAGGAGATAAAGGGATATTACAAACACCATACGACCCAAATAATACTCTTCCATGTGTATCTCTATGAAATATTTGTAACAAAAGTTTTGGTGAATTTTGAAGAGTTTGTGTTGTATAGTGTACATCTATGGGATGGTCCCAAACTGGCTTATTTGTATATAGATCACAACTTTCTTGAGTTTGTCCCTCTTCACAACCATCTAAAACTTTCCATCCACTACCTATGAAAAAAATAAAATTATCAAGTATATGATAATAAATAATAATAAACGTTTTATATGATAATGATTCCATTACCAGCGTGAAAACTCCACTTGCATAAAAGTCGTGTTTGTGTGAAATCTTTTGCGGACGAAATTCGACCAATTATATGCAATTCAGCCATTCCATAAGATCACTTCATTTTATTACATATTGTAATGAATTAATAAATTGGTGTCATATGTGGCTTTAAACATACTACGCTTGTATGATGTAGTATACATGTTTTGTAACAAAAGTTTTATTAGTACATAATCATTGTTCGTTATCGTATTTCTGATCAATACATTCTTTCCTTTATCTCCAGAACGTAAGGATTACGAATGAGAAGTTGAAAATACTAGTTCAAATAACAAATGTTTAAAGAAATATATGTGATACTATTATACATACATATATCTTATTCAAACAATTGAAAATAAATCAATGATCTTTGAATTACAAATGTATTATGATACATTTGTTGACATATTCAGGGTGCGGTGTGCGGTGCATTATATAAGTACGCCCTCTTGTCAAGTTTTAATTATATAGTGCATTATAAAATTTTCAATTTTATTTTTTTCAATGTTATACATGCTGTAACGTCCTATAATGTTATATGTAATATATTTAATATTTAAACATTTTATCGAATATTATAGATTGTATTCATTTTTATTACAGATATCTTTTATTATAAACGTCCTGTAAAATCGAAAGTATTGTATCGTCTTCTTTCATGTTTCTTTCAGATTTCTACAATTATAATACTCCTAACTATTTTTGAATTTACAAAACAAAAATCAAGAAAATTAGCAGAATGCTTCTAAAATACTATTTTTAAAGATAATCTAATGCTTTTTATTAAACTATCGATTTGATAAATCGAATCGAATTGAATGTTATGTGTATTATGTATCACAGGCGTAGGTTATATATATTTTCTAAGTGACATTTAGTGATAGCTCTATTCTCATTTGACATTAATAAAGATTTATTTTTGTAAACAACTCTGCTATTTATCTTTCACAATCTAAATGGAAACTAAACCAAAAAGTGAACATCTACTAGAATTGAAAGGTAATAAAAACGATTTTGATGTCGTTTTAAATTAAAAGAAAACAAAACATATTGTTTATTTTGATATATTAACTAAGACTATCATATAGCACTATGTATACTATATATAGCACTAATAATTGTATCTTTATTTTTTACCATTTTTAGTAATGAGGTTAACACGACCTATGCTTGCAAGTCCAGTAGTTATTACTTGTGATTCAACAGATCTTCCTGGTAATACTTTAAATAATGAGCTTAAGAATGATTGTACTGCATTACAAGGAATGGAAACCCTTGCAGTAGGACAGTTTATGGTATTACCGCAAAGTTTCGGGTATGTACATGATTATATATCACAATTAAAATTTATTTTGAGCTTTTGAGCTACGTAATTTGTAATTAATTATCCATACTTCATATATGAACAGTGATAATTATACAATGTAATAATATATGTATATGATTATTTTATTTAAATATAATTTCACAAAAAATAATTTATGTTGAAATTTTATGTATGTATATTCTTTCAGTAACATTTATTTAGGTGAAATATTTTCAAGTTATCTTTGTGTACATAATGGCAGCAATCAGATCGTAAAGAATGTTACTGTTAAAGTAAGTTAATTGTGCAAATAAATTAGTCAATAAGATGTAATAACTGTATCTATGCTATGTGCCATATAAAACTTATAAACGATAATATATTTTATATTGTAGGCAGATTTACAAACAAGCACTCAGAATATATCTCTTTGTGGTAATAGTGGAGAAATGAAAGATTTAGCACCTGACAGTACAGTTGATGAAGTCATACACCACGAAGTAAAAGAAATAGGCACACATATGTAAGAGGCCAACCATTAAAATTGTAATATGTGTTGAGTAAATAATTAATCAATGTATACTTTTCCAGATTAGTATGTGAAGTAACTTATACCCCAGGAAATTTAGGTAGCACTGCACAATCATTTAGAAAATATTTTAAATTTCAAGTGGTAAAACCATTAGATGTTAAAACAAAATTTTACAATGCAGAGGTAATATTATGGTAATAATTTTTTTATAATAGCAATATTTAATTAATTAAAATGATATGTATAATCTTTTTGAAGTCAGATGAAGTATATCTGGAAGCACAAATACAGAATCTCACAGCTGGCCCAATTTGTTTAGAAAAGGTTTCGCTTGAATCATCTCATTTATTTAGTGGTGGGTTCACTTAAAATGATTGGTTTAGATGATTATGAACCTGAATTTGTATGATAATTATTATATTTCTAGTATCAACGTTAAATACAAATGAAAAGGGAGAATCTATTTATGGATTAGTTAATATATTAGATACTGATTGTAGTAGACAATATTTATATTGTTTAAAACCACAATTGAGTTTATTGAAAGATCCAAAAATGATGCATAATGCAACAAACATTGGAAAGTTAGATATTGTTTGGAGAAGTAATTTGGGGGAAAGAGGAAGATTACAGACAAGTCAATTACAAAGAATGGTTTGTAGTTTATCATTTCATTTGTAATTATATCATATTTGTAATCCTTTACCTAATTTTAGGCACCTGAATTTGGTGATATACGAGTTACAATGAAAAATATTCCTCTCACAGTTTACCTTGAGCAATCAGTGAATTTTAATTGTCATATAATAAATACGTCGTAAGTATTTATATCATGTACATATATGATACAGATAAGAAAAATAGTTCTAAATTCTAATC
The DNA here is from genome assembly GCF_014825855.1 of Bombus pyrosoma. Lineage (NCBI taxonomy): Eukaryota > Metazoa > Arthropoda > Insecta > Hymenoptera > Apidae > Bombus > Bombus pyrosoma. Next base: position 1,764,501 of record NC_057771.1, on the reverse strand, counting down.
GTTGTACCGATTAAAATTTTTATTTTATTACCATTAGTGAAAGAAGCATGGATTTAATGTTAAGTTTGGAATCAAGTAGCTCTATAGCATGGTGTGGAATATCTAATACAGTGATAGGAACATTGAAACCTGGTGTTTCAATAGATATTCCTTTATGTTTAATTCCCTTACGTAGTGGTATAATAGTAAGTATTTTTGTATAAACATTATAATGATGTTACGTTACGATATGCGTTACGGAAAGTAGTACATTTCATTTGTCTTATGAAGACTAGTACATTTCATCATTTCCATCAATAACTGCATGTTTAACATTAATCACGATAAGGGGAGCACGATTCACAGTACACCACGAAATATGATATCACAATATCATATTTCGAACATTGCGGCGAAGAGTGGCAGGTTCTATTTGTCCTATGAAGATTCAAATGAAAAAGGTACGTAAATGAAAATTTTGAAACGGTACGTCTCAAAGTAGGATATTATAGAATATAGATTATAAATTGTATAAGATACTAAAATTCAATTATTTAAAAAAAATTTATCAGCATTAGTGCTTAAAAGGTCTTATCCTAAGGGAATGTATTCAATGTTATAGTAATATTATTAATTAAATAAATTAGTTTGTTTGTATTTCATTAAGTTCTACTTATTTTACTAGACATTTATTTCACTTAAAAGAACCGTTTACCTTTTTATTCTTGTAATAGAATGTTAGACAACCTATTTAATATAATATTTTTGACAGCTACAAGTGCAACACGTTGTTTTTTGCAACAACTACTGAAACGTGGTAATTTTTATAGCGCAAAAACAATACGAGTTATTCTTTGTTGCTACAAATAAGAACATGTTACCTTTCGATTTAAAATTGAAAAGCGCTGCTTTTCATGGTCACAGAATCCAAAGAAAGTTGTCTTTGTAAGACAAATGGAACGTACGAACTTTTCGTAACGCATGTCTATAAATATTTCAGCATATTATTTAATATTATTATATATACTTTAGACAATTTCGGGATTAAAATTAACGGATACATTTTTGAAGAGGGTATATGATTATGATGACTTGGCACAAATATTTGTTAGCCAAACAGACTAGTCAAAAGGTTAAGTAGTTAGTAAAATTACGTTCATTAACCTAATATATTTTACTAAATAAATAGACATTTATTAATATATTAAGGAATACCAATATGGAAAGGAAAAAAATAAGAAGGACAATGATTTTTTTAAAATAAATTCTTTAAAAATAAGCATCTATTGTAGACATTTTTTCAGTTTCACTCATTGCTCCTACAGCACAAGCAAGTAAAGTTTGAACATCTTGAGGTTCGTTACCGCCAAAAATATAACCATTAGCCTTATCCACTGCATTTTTTACTTGTAATAACAATGTTTGATTAGAAATATCTAATGGTATAAAGCTAACAAGACTATAATCTTCTATAAGTGATACAAATGCTGCATTTAATTTTTTGTATCTATAAATGTAAAATATTTCAAATTTTATACTTGGATTGATTCATAGAAATTTATTAGAAATAATAAAATTCAATAGAAAATCTTACTTTGATGTAAAAGGGCCTTCATCCAATTTATCTAGCAAATAGTTCAAATCCAACACTTCTGTATAAAAATCTATATTAAAATCTAGGCAGTGACTAAATTTTTTCATTTCATCAAATTTGGTCATTACATTAACATGAGGTAAACCTAATTTTAACATAGTTGTTGTACAAAGAATTAAAGAAGATAAATATTTACCTATAATAAAAAAAATATCTTTTTTAATTACAAGTCTGTTAAATTATGGTGTACTATATATATAGAAATTACCAGCATCGCTGCAATGATGAGAATCAACAAGGTGTACACTGCATAATCTTACTAAATTTTGTCCTAATTTTTCGGCAATTGCACTAACTGAATTGTGATGTGTATATAACTCAACCTATTAATAAACATGAATACAACATGTAATTATCTTAGTAGTGCAATATTTATGTATGTATATAAACACAGACCTGCCCTGGGCAATCAAATATAAGATAATGATCTTTCAAATTTAAAACTTTTGTAATTAACCATTTTATATTAGCTTCTAAAAATTCCATACAGTACACCAGCGCTCCATTTGGACCAAGTCCATAGTGTGACATTACTTCCTCATGTTTAATTAATTCAGATATATCTACTGTTGGTGTATATTGCATATTTTCATTTGCAGGATCTGTAACATAATAGTATGTTCGTTTAAATACACAAATGTAAGGTTTCGATTACTATTAATCATTAAAATACTATTAGCTTTTACCAATATTAATAACAGCCACTTTTCTTCCAAGCTTCTCCAAAAATTTGGTCATAGCATAACAATATGTAGTTTTTCCACTCCCAGGTGGACCAATAACTAATTGACCAAATATTAAACTCATATTTGGTTCTCACACTTTCATATCATTTATAGCTGCAACTATAGGTTTTAAAGTATCTGGTTCATAATCCTTTAAAGATATTGAAATTAATAATGGTTTATCTACATTAATTTGCTCTGCTATATATCGGGCAGCTGCCACAAGTTCAACATCATCTTTCCCAAACAATACTCTAAAATCAATGTTATTATTTACTGTTAAAATAATTTGTAACTATAGATACGTTATATGATGATAATATTACTTACTTGGTAGAATATATACTATTATTATACTGATTGAATGAAGATCCACGGCTTATGGCTATCAGTGATCCAAATTTTTTAAAATGTGTTATGATTAATAATATGCGGTTACTAAAAACAAATATAAATAGTTATCAATCTAAAAAAGTATTCTTAAGCAGCTTAAATCTATAATTTTGATCTAAAACAAATACAAATTATGAAAACAAAAATGAATATATTCTTTATTCTATTACCTATAAATCTTCAAAGCAATATCGGTATGATGACCGTGAGTAACTACACAAGAATGATTTTTCATATTTGCTAGGTTATCTGTAATTTAAATTACAAGTGTCGAAAAATTTATAAAATTTATAGTACTGAACTAAACATAATTTAACGAATAAAGCATACCTATATTAATTTAAAACATGTTAAATAATTTCTGTTAATTTCATACAAAATAATCGCTCAATTTACACTATATGTCTCTAGTACATTTTAAAATTATAGTAAGTGTTGTCTACACTGGTAATATTATAGTAATTTTCTTCAAGTTACATTATAATGTTATGATAACAAAAGCCTAATATGAAATAATAAGCTTGATATAAAAAGAATTAGAAATCATAAAATTTCAGAAGTAATTAGCGAGAGAAATGAAAATTTATCTAAAAATTAAATGCTCATGAAAATTAACAAAGGTAAGCCAATCAGTAACTCAAACAGGGAAATGCATTAAATTCATGTGTACAAAGTTTAGAAGCTTTACTTGGAGCCGATTCTACAACGATTCTTATTCAACGGATAATCCATATTACAATTTCACGAAGGTGTCCCGTTTTTTTATTAATGTTGCGTATTTATGAATTTAAAATACGTTATATGAAGTAGTAGATGCACATTTTACAAAATTTTTTGTTATATTAGCTTACATGATATGAAATTCTGAATTATTTTTTTAACATTAGTAATTTAAGAAGTTAACCTAAGGACAGTATATATGTGTGAATAGTTTAAACAGACTGGTTGATGTTAAGGACAATGTCATTATTTAATAAACCGAAGAGAAACATCCGCCGTCGACCTTTCAACGACGATGATGAAGATAATGAAAATAGGATGGAAGTGGAGGACACCCAGCCTGTAAAATCGAAAACAAAGAAGAAGGATAAACCAAAGCAGACGCTCCTCAGTTTTGGAGAGGAGCTGGAAGAAGGTAATTTTTTTGAAGATTGTACATGCACGTACATATATACAGATGCATTTATCATAAAATGAAAATGTGTTTCGGGATCTTTTATTTATAATAATTTCAGCTAAAACAAGTCGCATACGATATTAAAATTACGAATTTCGTTATATTTAATGTTGAGATCATAATAAAATGGAAAAAATTAATGCAATTTTAGAAATAAATAAAACATTTCAGTTAATTATATTTTATTCAGTCATTATAAAATTCTTTGAAGAGGCTCCAAATATTACATATAATAAAAATCTAATAATCTGTTATCTTACAGCGGATGATGGAGAAGTCTTTAAAGTGAAGAAATCATCTAGGAGCAAAAAATTGATGAAACAGCTAGATCACGAAAGGAGAAAAAAGAAAGGTGAAGAGAAAATGCAAATGGACTCTGAGCAACCACACATGTCCGTTAAAGTGGAAAAAGAATTAGAAATAAAGACAGATGATCTAGTAGTAAGCTATTTCTATGATGTTTATTATTATTAGAATTTCCCAGATGTAAAATATTTTGTTATTCTTAAATCAAAATTTATTTCTTTATAATACTTCATATTTAGTATTCACTGAAAGTATAGCAAAAATTGTCAATATGTGCAAATATAACTTTGTTAGAATTTATTTTTATAAGCTGTGTTATTTTTGAAATGTGAAAATGTTTTAACATATTTTATGTGAAATGTGATTCTATTAACATAATAAATATACATTCATATAATGTAATACAAATAAGTTCTAAATATATTAAGTATGTATATACATATAATTATTAAAATATGAATGTGTACAATTAGTTAAATCTTTTTATAAGGAAGATTTTAATATTACATTTTAACAATATTTAATAATTTTTTACTTTTCTGAAATACAAAAATATTTTCTAATCTTTCAATATAATATGTTATTAGCTACGTCTGTTCAATAATAACTATTAATCAATTAATTGATTAAATTATTATTTCTCCTATTAAGTTAAAATTTTTTATTACTAGGTGAAAATAAAAAATGCAGGACCTTTAATTCTGAATGGGCGAGCTGCATTGGCAGCTGGAAAGGATGATTATACATCTGATGAAGAGGAAGATGAACCACGTAGTCATAAATTTAGAAGAAATACAGATAAAGCTGACACAATGAAAATTCTTCTTGAAAGTATGTAATGTTTTTATTTGTATCTATGATGTTCAAAACTTTCATTATTTTGTATCTTTTATGTTTATATTTTTAAATATTCTAACAATATTGTTTACGAATATTATTTTGTATCTATAAGGTGGTTGCATACCAGATGCTGCAATGATCCATGCAGCTAGGAAATGCAGACAAAAGGCAAGAGAGTTAGGAACTGATTATATTCCTATAGAAGAACAAAGGTAATATGTTTTGTAGCATAATTAACATGGTATAGTCCCTATACAATTTGATTAACTGCTATTAAATGTTGGATTTATTTTGCAAAACATTTGATAACTATATTAATTTTTTTAGCGATGATAAAGGTAAATCAAGACTTATTAGGGAAGAAGATCATGATAGAAGTGATGATGATGATTCACAAGACCGAATTGATATGACTGTTAACACTGAAGCGCGTGATAAAGAGAAAAGGAGAGAAGCCTTTCTTGCTTCACAAGTACCATTAAAACGTTAGGTTTTGGTTATTTATTATTCACGATTTTTTCTTAAATAGATAAGTGAATGCATTGTATGTATTTTTTAGTTTCTGATGATGAAAGTGAACATGAAAATGAAGAAGAAGAATGGGAAGCTCAACAAATTAGGAAAGGAGTGACTGGTGCACAGGTAACATTTGTATGAAAAAATTGTGCAGCATGCACTATTACATTTATAATATAAATAAAAATATTTAGATTGCAGCAGCGCAACAAGACTCCATGATCCAACAACAATATTCAATGGGTATGAACGTAAATTCAATGATGGGAAGTGGAATATCTCTGGAAATGGTAATGATGCCAGCTCCACCACCTCCTCCAGTGATTCAACCCCCAGATCCTACAAAAATAGTACCAATCACTCCTCAAGAAGTTGTGAATAAAATGCGTGCAAGGTAACAATAACTAAATTAAAATTTTGTTCTAATACAGTTTTGAAACTTTTAAAGTTTATAAAATATGGAAATAGTTTTTATTCCTATAAAATCAGAATGAAAAATATAATTCGTAGATTGGACAGTTTAAAAGAAGTGCATAGACGTCATCAATTAGATCAGGATCGTTTAGAGCAAGAGTTAGGACAAACTGTGAAAGAACTGGATGATGCTGAAATTCGTGCACCGCAGCTTGCGCAGCGCTTCAGATATTACCAAGAGTTGCGTGGGTATGTCACTGACTTGGTAGAGTGTCTTGATGAGAAGGTGGGTTTATACGCTGTCACGTTTTTTTATGTGCACTGGGGTTTTCCATGCAATTTTTGGCTGCATAATTACTCAGCCATATTAGAAATATATATATATAATGCATTTTTCTTATTAAGTAAATTTCTTGATGAAAAATGTGCAATATAGTTTTCCTTTAGAATATTAAAATTTTTGTTTTTAAATATTTTATATTGCTAACACTTGTGTTATATATTCATTGGCTAAAATTATGATAATTGTTGCTGAGTATATAATTAATTAAAAAGCACTATATTCAAATACTAAAAGATGTAAAATATTCTTAGTTTATATATATTTAAATAAATCATAAAATATTAAAAATATGTGTTACGAAGTAAAAATTAAAGGATATTTTACGTATCTATTAATGAATTAGAATTTCTCTCCCTATTATTACATATTTTTTGTATTATTTTGATATTTAATTATTATTAAATGTATTATTTTGTTTTATTTTGATATTTTTGTACATATCATAAGATTCAGAAAAGAAGAAAAATGCATATTAAACTAAAAAATGGAATTTGCAAGAAAAAAGTATAGCATATATGTAATGTATATTTGCATTGCCGGGGGTCTGTATCTTCTCTGTATAAAGAAATTATTTATTGTGTAGTAAAAATATTTTTAAGTATTTATAAGAATTGAAAAGATATATTAATATGTGTGGTAAGTAAATTGTGATATTAATTTCCAATTTTTTAAGCAAAAGATATCCAATGATTGTGGAATTACAGATTAAGTTCCAGCAAATGTTAAAAACATATATTGTTTCACCTTTTATAAATTATTTAAAATAAATATTAAAACATATTTATTAAAATATTACTACTTTGATATGAATATTTTCTGGAACAAACACAATTCTCAATGTCATTGAGTTAATTTACTGTGTCAATGTTAACATATAACTTTTTTGTTAGTTGCCGCTGGTCATTGGATTGGAGCAGCGCTGGTTAAACCTTTATAATGAACGTGCAATAGAACTAATGGAAAGAAGACGACAAGATACAAGGGATCAAGCAGAAGAGATTACAACAGCTGCAAGTCAGTTATTTCAGTATTATATATAATTATCTGTGACTGATAAAAAATATATAATGGAACATATAAATATAATGAAAAATGTATTTTGATCAATATAATTTAGATGTGAATTACTTTTTAAATTACAGGAGGACAACCTATACGAAGAGGGCCAGAAGTTGAAGCTCGTATCCGTCGAGCTACAGAGAGAGAAGGAAGAAGAGCTCGTCGAAGAAGAGCTAGAGAATTAGCTCCTACATTACCAAAACATATTGATGGAATGTCTAGCGATGATGAAGTTACTGAGCAGCAAAATCTCGCGTTTAAACAAACAAAAGGTTGTACTTTAACAAGTTTAATTAAATTTAGTTTACGAAGAAGTAGAATTTATAATGTTTACTATTGTCTATCAAGTATAGATTAACACTATGTTCTAATTCTTATCTTTTATAAAATGTCTTCTTTCTATATTTATTTTCAGATGAAATTGATAGTGACAGTAAAGAAATATTTTCTGACGTCATGGACGAATATTGCACAATAAGAGGAATACTTTCAAAATTGGAGTCTTGGAGAGAAACTGATAGAGATGCTTATATGGAAGCTTATGTATCTTTATGTATACCTAAAATTATTTCTCCGATTATTAGATTACTATTATTGACATGGAATCCTATTATGGTACGTGTATTATATCAAACTTTCATATATTTTAGTTATGAATGTAATAATAACGGAATAAAATACTAACTCTAAATCAAAATTTTTGTTCTTTTAGGAAAGTGCAGATATAGAGAGAACAAAATGGTATAATACTTTACTTTTATATGCATTAAATAATAAAGAAACAGAAGAGTCACTTAAAAGAGATCCGGATGTCAGATTAGTACCATTTACAATAGAAAAAATTGTTATACCTAAATTAACATGTAAGATTATTTTATTTAGTATAATTAAAATTCCAGTTGAAAACTTTGCAATAATTTACAAAAATTTTTTATTTATAGCTATAGTTGAAAGAATATGGGATCCAATGTCTACATCACAAACGTTACGACTTGTAGGCACAGTAAATCGTCTTATTAGGGAATATCCAAATTTAAATGATACAAGCAAGCCATTAGAGACATTATTTAATGCCATATTGGAGAAAATTAAATCAGCAGTTGAAAATGATGTTTTTATACCAATTTTTCCAAAACAGTTAGTATATAATATTTATCTTTATTTAAAGCTATTAATAATATTTTTGTAACAATGCTGATAATTTTTAATTTTATATTTTAGAGTCTTAGATACTAAACATCAATTTTTTCAAAGGCAGTTTGCAATGGCTGTGAAACTTTTAAGAAATTTATTGAGCTGGCAAGGTCTTCTTGGAGACACACAATTAAAAAATTTAGCACTTGGTTCATTATTAAATAGATATCTTTTAGCTGGTTTAAGAGTATCTGTTCCGACTGATGCATTATTTAAAGCAAATATGGTATGTTCATACTGTTCATTTTAACATATTTCATATAACTCTTTAAACTTTTAAGTAAACGTTACTCAGAAAATATCTTTTTATAATACTATGTTTTTATATAATAGGTAATGAGTACACTCCCTCGTGCGTGGTTGCAGGGTGAAACGATAGAGCATCTCAAAATGTTTGCTACACTTATTCAGCAACTCAGTGAACAATTAGATCAAGCAAATCCAGCGCATAAGTAAGTATAAATTTTATAAGCTTTTTTATATCAGAGTCGTAATAGTTTATTTTTTATAATATATAATTGCTATAAATGATTAAATAAGTAATCATAGATACTATATCTGATATTTTAGACTTTGTATATTGAGAATAGATTATTTTTGTATATAGAATATATCAATTTTATCAATAAACTACAAACTTAAATCTTCGCGTATTTTAAATTAATTATTCACTTTTACAGCGAAGCCTGGGAATATTCGAAGTCCATCTTAAAAATAATCAAACCTTTGTAATGTATTAATTATATATGCATTTCTTAATCATATTTTATGGTATTTTTATTTTATGATATTCATTAATAATGCCTATCTATAATTTTATACTCATATTGAAAAGGTCTTGCATATGAAAAATTGCAGTACAATTAGATGTATAATATATAAAAGTGTAATTTTTTGTATAGAAATAAATTAAATAAGATTCTGATTATATAATATACTTTCCAATAGTAATTGTAAATAATGAAAATAGAAATATATAAAAATAAATATGTAAATATTAGATTGTGCCTATTATAGTTTTCCTATTATAACTAAAGAAAATATTCTTATAAATTTCTCATTTTATTTATTGTACTGTATAGTACATAAGCTAATATATATTTCTGTATAATAGTGACAGTCCATAGTTATCTAAATATTTTTGTTTTCAGCAAAGTTTCTAATGTATAATCCTTTTAATATAACTTATTTTGTGGAAAAAATAAATTTTAATTTTTTTATTATATAAAAACAAATCATTTATTATATAAAACTGATGTACCCATTCATATAAGTAATGTAAATATGTTGTATTGTGCTTTTATAACATTTGTTATTATGAGTAAGATTATACTATAATTAAAATCTATCGAGGAAATGTAAAATTTAAACATTATTTTGTTTTAAGTTATTGTTTGAAGTGATTATTTATATGATTAAGGAAAATTATGATGTATGATTTACACATCATATAAAAGTATACAGAGAAAATGTAGTAGGCTGATTTATACGATTGAAGATAATTTAGACAGGAGATAAGTTTTATTCACATAGATAGTGAAGAAGTGTTCATGGGTCACAGAGATAGGGACAACAAAGGTCATCTCTTGACTTCTATGAACTCAGTTCATTTTTGTTAAGCTACTGTTGTACACTATGAGATTCACAGGTACAGAATAAACATTTTTAGTTATATATAACTCAAATTAAATAGTGCATAAGCCATATTACAAAATATTCAATGTTGTCATTTTATAAATAAGTAACTTTTATTTAAGTACACATATAATTAGATTTATATAATCTTCATAATTATAACGTATTATGAATAATGTAATTCGTTGAATTTATTTAAGCATTGAAAATAATTTAATATAGTTGAATATAGAATAATGAAATTAAATTACGTGGAGCAAAGATGTTTCAGCCATTATTAATCTAAAATATTTACTTACAGATATTAATTATGTGTTACAAATACTAATGCACAAATTAAAGGATATTATATTTTTATTTTTTATTTTCTGTAACAATCATGTTACAAATGGTATATTTCAACCAGGAAAAGAGTATATATATTCGTACAATGCACTTTCAAGTTCTGGTGTCTTGTTACCATCTGGCGCATCATCTTCATGGGGTTTTAATGGAAAACTTAAAATTCAAGCAGAACAAAATATTGCTACAATGCAGGTAAATTTTATAACTGATAAATAGCAAAATTTGAAAAATTGATTTCATATTTCTTTTTGCTTTATAATATTATCTGCAACAATATAACAGTAAAATTAATAATTAATTTTATTAAAATCTTTTATATGTGATATTTACATACAGTTGGAATCATTGAAGATGACTATTTGGAACGGTAAAATTCAAGAACAAGGAGAAGATCAAGCTGTTTCAGAAGATGTGACTGATCTTCTAAAACCATTTCAAATTATATACAGAAATGGTCTTATTGAAAATTTTAGTACAGAAGCAATATCGCCATGGTCTGTAAATATAAAAAGGAGTATAGCAGGAATTTTACAATTAGATCTGTCTAACTTAGAGAAGGAAACAGCATTTCATTCAACTGAAGTAAGTCATTACATTTAATAAGAATTTTTACACATTTTTTAAAGTATACTAGTTTTATATTTTTATTTTAACTAATATATTATATTATAGAAAAATCATTATGGTCAGTGCAATATTGAATATGTTGTCAATCCTGAAGAAGAAGATGAATGGATAATAAGAAAATTTTTTGATCCACGAGCTTGTATTGGACATCCTCATTATACGTGGTCAAATGTCCCTAACATGTTGTGTCCCAATGGAGATCAAGTATGTTATATGTACCTTCATTTATTTTACCAAATATCTTATTATTTTCTACCATAACACAATAAATTTCATATATGTGTAGAATCCAATATTGAAGTCCAGTGAGAGATTATACAAAATTAAGATAAATGGATCTTTAAATGAGATTTTGTTTGTTAATGCTTCTGGAGGTATATATGTTCAATCTTTTCAAAGTTTTGGAGAAGCACATTTTCATTTTACAAGGTATATTTAAGAAATGAAAATTATTTTATTCTAAGAAACTTGTTATAATAAACAAAACTTTCATATTAATTTCTTGATATACACAGACAGATCTTTAAATTAATTTCGGTGAAAAACACAGTAGATAAGATACCCATTAAAGACTTATATTTTAAAGTTCTACAACATGAACTTCCAGAAGTTGATCTCACTCAAAGTAGAGGTACTCTTGACAAGAATACTGTTTTTAAATCTGTAAGTTATTGGTTAAAAAAAATTCTTCGTTTATAACTGATATCTAATAATGCTATTACATATTTTATAGATAGGGACTTTATTAGATCGATTAAGTCTGAGACTTGAAAATCCTGGTTTAGATACAGAGGCTGATAATTTACATAATACGACGATAACTGTATTGCTTTATTATCTTCAAATGCTGGATGTTGCTGATTTACGTAATGCATACACAAAAATCTCAGGAACAAGTTATAAGGAAGAAACAATACGGTGTTCAAAATTTTTAATAATTCTTTAAAGTTTTAGTAATTTATATAACATATAAAATATATTGTTATTTTTTTCATGTTATTATAGAAATATGTTCCTTGAAGCACTTCCACAAGTTGGCACTAAAGAAGCTGCATTGTTTATATTAGAATTAATCCAAGATAAAAAAGTTTCGGATATGTCTGCAATTCAACTTCTCACTCAGTTACCATTTCATATACGAAAACCTGACGTTCAATTATTAGTAAATTTACAAACATTTCTAAATTTACCAGAAAAAATTTCTGTTGAAGTCCAAAATACTGCTATTCTTACATATGGCACATTGATTTACAAGACCTGTTTATTGTACTGTCCATATGAGATGTTAGATGATTACGTACGTTTATATCTTGATAAATTTACAGGTACGTGATAAATATATATTAAATAAATTTCACATATCTGTTTTAATCATTATTCTAGTATTATAATAAAACAATAATTCATAGAGACAAAGGAATACGAAAAAAAAATGATTTGGCTAGAAGGATTAGCAAATATACAGTTAGGAAGAGTAGTTGAATTCTTAGAACCTATTGCAAGTGGTAGCAATGCAGAATCACGTCATTTTCGCGTTCTTGCTGCATGGGCATCACTTTCAACTGCTCCTTTAAGACCTGATGTTGTAAGTAATTTCTGATAATAATGTAAAAAGCTATTAAATACTACTTTTTTATTTTATTTTATATCACAGATATATCCTGTCTATTGGCCAATTTTAATAAATAGAACTGAACATTTAGAAATGAGGGTAGCAGCATTGACACTACTTATTGTTTCTAGTCCTACACCAAGCAGATTAATATCATTATATTGGTATATGCAAAGTGAACCCAGTCAACATTTATATAATTATTTTTATACTATTTTGAAATCTATGGAACGTACCACCCATCCTTGTTATATTCATATGTATGTAAGACCATAATTCATACAATTCCTTTTTGGAATAATAAAATTCTGAAATACCTTTTTCATATATGATTCTAATGTGTAGAGGTGTGATCGCTGCACAATTTACACGAGTACTTCGTCCAACTACAAATTCATATTTAATTACTGGTAACTATTTGTTTGACTATCAAGATACATATAGGAAATTTGGTGCTATGATACATGGTATTGTTATTGCTAATCCTTTAACAAACATACCTGAGGTTTTATATGTAACTGTAAATACCTATGGTAGTGGAGTTAGTATCAACCATGTATCTGTAAGTATTTGATTTAAAATTATTTAATTAATTACTGTAAGGTGACATGTTTTAATATTTTAAACATTATGTATATGTAGTTATATATTAAAGCTGAAGGTCTTCTACATTCATTATCAGCACATCTAGATGGTCCAACACAAGTGAAGGATATATTAAAACAATTTAAGTTAGATGAAAAGCAAAATGGACCTGTACATTTAGAAGTAATTGCACGTATTCAGGAAAAAACAGTTTTATGCCTTCATCTGAATGAAACAAATATTATTAAAGGATTTAAATGTAAGTTTATAAATTATCTGTCCCGAAAATTTCGAACATAATTAAATATTTATTGCTTTTTATATTTATATTTTTATTTATTTTTTAGATTTGTCTTCTTTACCTGATAATATATATCATATATATCAAAACATGGAGTTTCATGTTAATCAACAACGTATTAATATCCCATTAACAATGGAATCAGTGCAAGTTACAGATCTGGGAGCAAATGCTAGACTTGCAGTTATTGCAACATCGTTATTCTCTATGAGAGGGAATTTTACACATGTTTCAGTTGGTCGTAATAATCATGTTATACTACGGTATAATAGAATAATTTATAATTTCACTTGTTTGTTGCAATGTTTCACATTATACAATTAATATTTTCAGAACATCTATTCACAAATCAGAAATAATAGAAAATTATAATCCTTTAATTGATACATGGCATAGTGCAGAAAGGGCACATTCTATTCATGGATATCTTCCAATCAATATTACACTTGGATTTAAAGATCGTCCATTCATTTCATATAATACTCCTGGAGGTATGATACTAATAATATTTAGATATAGAATTTATTAAGAATTTTATTATTTATATTATACCTTTTTAGAACATCTTAAAATGGGCATTACAGCTCATGTTAGAACATCCACTAATATAAAAGGATTAAATATTAAATCAAAATTACGTCAAATTTGTCCTACTTGTCCTCAATTATATATAATTACAAAATCACCAACATATAAACCAAAGGTAGATACTAATTAAAAGTTTTATTTTCTATAAAAATATTATTCATTCAAATATTAATTAATCCTCTCTTACAGACAATAGATTTATTTCAATTTGAATTATCAGAGTTAGGAGGTCAAGCATATGTAAAACTTTTTGACTGTGAAAATGTAATATCACGAGAGAAACTAATTCAAGATGTGTTTTCTTCACATCGAGCTAATTATCAGTGAGTTAAATATTAATATATCTGTATATTCTTTGTTATAAACATTATTAGGTAATAAATATCATTTATTGTATGTTCATTCTGGATTGTTTTAGTATATGGCCATTTTTGGAGTTTGCTTTAACGGCCCTTCATTTCTTAGATTATTACACATATGTACCACCAAAAGGTAGCTGTGGTTTAGCTGCATATATTAGTACAATTGATGCGCAGCGTACTCAAGTTAGTATATTAAAATTTTTTATATTTTAATTGCGAACAAAATAATAAATTTTACATTGAACATGTTTTATTAGGTAAAATTTGAATATATTAAAGGTTCAAATCATCATATGTTGTCTTTAACACATCACAATATAGAATCATCACAAATTCTTCAACAGTGGAATGTAGCTGCACTTTACGAGATTACCAGCTGGATATCCGATACGATTAAAATTAAAGCGACTAAAGTTATACCAGGTCAAAAAATTTTGAAGGTAATTTATATGCAACATTATAATTAAAAGGAAGTATAACACAAGATAACAACATTTTTTACTATTTAGTTTTGTTTAGAAGCAGAAAAAGCAATACCTTGGGAATGGGATTTCCTAAGCACTAAGCCAAGTGATCCTGCTAGAATTGCATTAAATGCTGTTTGGGGATATTCTGATACAGCAAAAGGCAAATGCGATGGATCTTCAATTACATTAGATTTACTTGGCGAAATTAGTGAAAAGCAGCTACAAATTGCTAAAGAATCACAATGGCCTTATGAAGAATGTCGAGAACAATCTAAAAGGAAACGTTTTACTCCATTCTCTAATGCTTGCTATGAAGCTTCAAGAGAATTATCAACCTTGAGAAAATATCAAGTTGTTGCGCAACATGAAAATGTAATTTTAATAACTTAAATGCAATTTTAATAATCTATAATTCAAAATATTGTTTTACATTAATCTTAATTATGTAATTATAATCAGATACCACAAAATTTAATGAGATTAGCTTGGAAATTTCGAGCTTTTTATGACCTAATTGGTGGGAACAGTAGTTCAGATCCTAATTCCAAAAAATTTATTGTGACAGCAACATTTCCGAAAGGATCAGATATTGGTGAATTATCGCTTAATAATGACAAAGTAGCAATTGAATATAATTATAATCTTATAGATTATTTTTTAACTCGAACTAGAATTCATAAATACATGGATTTGTCAATATTGAAGACTTTTTTTGGTAAGCTATTCTTCTTCTTTCATGATTCACAATTGTTTAGAGAAATAGTTCATTGCAGAATTCATTCTATTTGATTACAGTACCTTACCTGTCTTAATCACTTCCAAATTTAGGCACGTGTGTCGTGACACCAGACTATATAAAATCAATTCACAACATCACTTATCCTTTTCACAATAAAGGTGAAGTTTTGTTGCTTGGCCAGTGTTATAGTGAAAATCCAAAATATGCGTTGACGGCACGAAATGATTTATATGGTATTAATATCAATATATATGACGAAATAGATACAGTACGAATTATACCTAATCAAACTGGAGGAACATTATACAATAATACAATATATATTCCATTGCCACAAAGCTTTATGTTTCATTCATTAGGTTCAAAAAGGTAATTAAAAGGACTGTACTAAAAAAACAGTTATAATATTTTATACTATATTAAATACTACAATAAACACATATTTATGTTATATTTAATAAGTTTTTATTATATTTCAGAGTAAGATTGGACAGCAATACTATTGATATTATAATTCCTAATCTCTATTTATATATGCATTGGACACAAGAACAAATTCTTCTGTTCTTTCCAACATATCTGTTAGAATTTACCTGTGGTATATGTGCATTAGGCACTCTTGACAGTAATAATTTATATGAGAAACTATAATTTTTATGAGAAATTAATATTTTATTTATAAAAAATTGATTTAATATAAAAAATTATTCAACGTGATTTAATATTTACTTTGTAATTTATGTTCGTACATCACATACAAGACATTTTAAACATGATTAGAAATTGTTGTTTCTAATGAATATATGATTATAAGATAAGAAAATGTATTGTAAAAATTGTACAAAAATTTAATATTGTTATTTACAAATATACTTCCTTTATATATTAATCTATAATTACTTTCATTGAAATTTATTTTTCTAATATATAAGAAAATTTAACATCAAAACTGTAATGTACTTAAATTAAAAGGAATATATTTTTCGGCTTCTATTATATATTTATCAAATAAAGTAATTTAATTACTATTTTTAAATATGAAACAGTAAGATTTATAGAAAAAATGTTTATTAAATAATACAAAACGATAGAGTACACAAAATTTTAGGATTTAGATACATATTATAAAATAACATTCATATCACTCTACTTCCATACACTTATTAGTTAATGCAAATCATAGTCAAATGTTATAGATTCAATGCATTCACGTATTTGTGAGACACACATCTAAATGCTGATTCATTTGAGATTCTATTATTAATTTCATACAAACAGGACAAGGATATTTATTCTGTTCAATTGATACTTCAGGAACTGCATTCAAGATTTCGCTGTTACTACAATGAATCGATGAAGATATGTCGTCATTAAAAACATTCCCAATACAATCTTCTAAATGATCATTTAACGAGACTCCAAAAGGAATGAATTCATTACATACTAAACAATTATGTGAAACAGTATTCATTACATTATTTTTTTTAACTTTTGTGTTCTGATTAGCATTTTTCGAATTTTCGGTAACTGAGAAACTGAATGAATCATCACTAGACGCACTACTAATAGAAATTATACTTTCGTTTATGCTTGTATTATCATCATCTGTATCATCTAATTTAATAACTAAATTATCATCTGTTTCTAGAAGACACTTATCAATATGCTCATTTATATCTATAAGATTAAAACTATTACTACAAATAGGACAATTTACTTTCCTAGAATTTTGTAACTGATCTAATTTTGGCTGTTTGCTTGAAAAAGTACTTGATTCATTTTTTCTTTTTTTAGCAGATGGCAAATTATTTGCTTTTATTTCCAAATTTGCAAAATTACCATTATTAGAATTTTTTATTGTAATTTGCTCTTTACTTTTGTCTACTGTTTTATTTCTTGAACTTAAACAAAAATCTATATGTTTATTCATCTCATTATTTGGCACAAAATTATTGCATATTGGACATTTCACAAGTTTTGTTTGTACTTCATTTAATAATTTACTATTTTTAGCAATTGGTTTCTCCATTTCTACAGCATTAATTAATGAATTTATTGTTTTCCTTGGTGTAGTATTCTTATTTAAAGCCTGATTATAATTAACATTATATAATTTGTTCAATAAATTACTTTGGCCTATATTAGAGCCACCAACAACTCCAGAAGATGAAAATTTAGGTGTACTAGAAATTTTAGTAATACTGCTAGGACTACCATATTTTTGTGAATTACTTGAACAGTTTGGACCTCCTGTACCCCAACCATGAACATTGTTTGTACTATTTCCAAGTTTTTTAAATTCATTTAAAGAATTTTGATTATTTACAACTGATTTGATACTTTTTGGAATGGATACAATTTTTGATTCTGTGATAGGTGAAGTAGTTTTCATAAGCCAATTGAACATAGTACTTGGTTGATTATAATTTTTAGAAGAAGGCTTTGTTTTCTCTTTACTTTTTGAAGATTTTGTTTTAAAATTCTCTGGTTCTTTAATTTTAATGAATTGGCCACCACAAGTTTGTTGATGTTCTTTCCACCAAAAATCAGTTGGACCTGGAGCACGATTCATAGCTCTGCGTACTGTTCCAAAGTATGGAGCTTTCTTTTGACAAGGACCATTACATCTCCACCAATGTTGTTGATATAATCTAACTTCATCATGAAAATTATGATATATCTACATAAACAAATATTTAAAAAAATGAAAAAGTTGCTAAAATTATATAATAAATTATTATATTTATTTTATTACATATACATACAGTTATTTTTGTACCAACTGCTTTATTTATTCTGTTCATATGTTCACAAAACTCTGGACCATGTCCATTTCTGTCACGATTAGTGTTCGTGAGGAACAAGTATCCATGAATCATTTCATGCTGTAATACATATTCATATAATAAGGAAAGCTAATAAGTTTGGTTAGATTCTTTAATAATTAATCAAAGATAATTATACTACAAAAATCTTACTAGTAAGGTCTCAACTAGATCTTTCCTTGGTCTAAGTTTTAATAATGGTGCACTAAGTGAAATTATACATTGTCGACTTCGAGGATGAAAAGTACATATACCAGCACAACTATAATGTATAAGAGTAAATATAATATATGGTATAATAAACACTTTATCTTATTTAGTGTTCCTTGAATGAAATAAATTACCTTGTCATTTTAGGACTCCATTTAACTTCCACAGGAAGCAAAACATTCCAGAAAAAACGCTCATTAAATTGTACAAACAATGTATGAATATTAGGTGTTGGATCAATTAATTCCAAGGTTTCATCAATTAATGTTCTTGGTATATAATCTTCCTTATCTTTCTAAATTTTACAAAATCATTATAATATAAAGTGTCACGTACAAAGTATATATCAATTATTAACGTTAAATGATAATATAATAGCAAAATACACTTACATTTTTTGGTAAGACTGCATTTTCTGTTAATCCAAAACAATTATCTTGTTGATGTAGTTTATATGCCAATTCAAAGTCGCGAGATTTTTGTGATTGTATCATAATTTACAAATGTTAATAAAGACAATACAATATTAACTTAAAATATTTGACTACACAAGCTGGAAAATTTCATTTATTAACCTTAATTCATATCAACAGTATCCTTCATTAGTTACGTATACGTGCAGTATTAAGTAGTTTCTCATTTTACTTTATTAATATAATAAACAATGTTATTGCAGCGTTCTACATTAACACAAGAGATAAGCGAATAATTCTGGTTCTCTCTGGATACTTATTTACAAAACGGTTGCGGATTACAATGACATTGATACATATCAAAATCAACGTTCTGTGCACATTCCATATATACATATATACCGTATTTTTAATACCATATATCGTATTTCTATTGTTTGGAATAGGTTTTGGATAATACAAGCTTAAATTTTAGCTCAATATTACAATATGATAAATTATTGGTGCAGAAATTGTAATCAACATCTATATAATTTATTTGTGATTTAAAAAACAGCATATAATGTAACTGAAGTATGTTGGTATTTAAATTTGATATATATATCATGTTATGTATTTACTTATATGATAAACATACTGTGACATACCAGAAAATTTCAAAACGATACCAATTCTATAATATCGCCTAATTCATGGTACATTCATTTCATATCTTTCGTCATGCCACGCGTCAGAATA
The DNA here is from genome assembly GCF_014825855.1 of Bombus pyrosoma. Lineage (NCBI taxonomy): Eukaryota > Metazoa > Arthropoda > Insecta > Hymenoptera > Apidae > Bombus > Bombus pyrosoma. The sequence goes on along the minus strand of NC_057771.1, from coordinate 1,744,454 downwards.
CTGCGCCCTCTGTTTGTAATCTCATATTTATTGTATATGGAAGATTGGCCTATGTAAAAATTGTATTGGGTTAATCGTACAGCATATAACTAAATAATTCAGCAAAATGGTAAGCATTCGTCTATCATTAATTTGGAATCGTTGACAATGTACGTAAATTGTAAAAGATATTTATGACAAGGCCGTGCGGTACAAGTTGCCACAGATGTCAATCACTGCTCGTGGTTCTAAACTAAACATATAAAAAATTAAAATGTATTTCAACATTACATTATTTTTTATTATTTTAGGTACTTATTGCTGCAGCAGTCTGCACAAAAGCAGGCAAAAGTAAGTAATACTTATTTCCTCTGACCACACCTGTTTATACATATATGTGTGTTCTATAAATGTGTTGATATCAAACATTATTACCGTCTTAATTGTCGAGCAATCTTGATCTTATTTGTTTAATACATTCAGCTGTTTATTTTGTTTTATATATACAGTTACTTTTCTAATTCTTTAATTGTAACATTTATAAATTTAGTATTGAAATAGTTATTTAATATTATTGTTATATATTATATAAATGAATAAACAGATATTTTTAAATAATGTAAATTTAATAATTTATGTTTAATTATTTTATATAAATTTTTAAATACTTATTAAATAACAATTTACAGTAAGTATGTTTAAAATATTGATATCCTATGATCTTAGGGTAAAGTATGTGCTATATGCACTTTTAAATATTGCTTGTAATTAATGAACAAACTAATAATCTTTATGAATTTTAGCTATTATCTCTCGCCAATTTGTTGAAATGACAAAGGCCAGAATAGAAGGTTTGCTTGCTGCATTTCCAAAGTTAATGAGTTCTGGTAAACAACATACATTTGTAGAAACAGAATCTGTGAGATATGTTTATCAACCTTTGGAAAAAGTATATATGCTATTAATTACAACAAAAGCTAGTAATATATTAGAAGATTTAGAAACATTGAGGCTTTTTGCAAGAGTTGTAAGTATATTACAAATTTAAAATTAATACAAGTATCTATTACTTCAATTTTGTATATTTAATTGATTCCTAACTAATGTTTAATAATTTGGTTAATAAGTTTACATAATAAATTTACAGATTCCTGAGTATTGCAATTCAATGGATGAGCTTGAAATAGCTGAAAATGCATTCAATTTGATATTTGCATTTGATGAAATAGTTGCATTAGGATATAGAGAAAGTGTTAATTTAGCACAGATTAGGACATTTGTAGAAATGGATTCACACGAAGAAAAAGTTTATCAAGCTGTAAGAATGACTCAGGAAAGAGAAGCTAGAAATAAAATGCGTGAAAAAGCAAAGGAATTGCAAAGACAAAGAATGGAAGCAGTTAAAAAAAGTGGTCTTAAAAGTCCTGGATTTGGTAATTCTTATGGAAGCAGCGGTAACTTTACATCATCACTTAGTGTGAGAGATACTACCAACTTCGTACCAGAACCAGTTAGACCTTCATATACACCAACACAGTAAGAAATAATGTAATGTAAATGTAATTTTATTAAAAACTATATTCTACAACATATCTTTATTTTATGTATATATAGAAAGCCTGTTAATACTGGACCAGGAGCAATGAAATTAGGAGGGAAATCTCGTGATGTTGATTCTTTTGTAGATCAGTTAAAAGAAGAAGGAGAGAATGTTGTAACAACACCTTTACCTACAACAGGAGCAAAATCAACATCACTTACACCACAGATAATAAATACTGAACCGTAAGATATTAATTAATTTAATTTATATACGTATATGTACTATCAATAAATTTTAAACAATTGCTTTTTTGCGTTAAGAGTCCACCTGCGGCAAGAGGAACGTCTTAATGTAAGAATTGGTCGAGACGGTGGCTTACAACACTTTGAATTGCATGGTTTAGTAACATTACATATTTCGGATGAGAAATGGGGTCGAATTCGCGTACAATTAGAAAACAGAGATTCAAGAGGAATTCAATTACAAACACATCCAAATGTAGATAAAGAATTATTCAGGACACGTGGTCAAATAGGTTTAAAAATTCCTACAAAACCGTTTCCATTGAATACTGATGTTGGAGTATTAAAATGGCGATTGCAAGCTCAAGATGAAACAGCACTACCTATTTCAAGTAGGAATAATTTGCTAAATACAAATTATATATAGCTTTAAATATATATCCTTTATCCATTATTGTGTAATAAAGAAATAATCTTCTTTGTTACTTAAAATAGTTAATTGTTGGCCATCTGAAAACGGAGAAGGTGGATGTGACGTGAACATAGAATATGAATTAGAACAAGTTAATCTCGAATTAAATGATGTTCAGATAAACATTCCGTTACCTATGGGATGCAATCCCATAGTAAACGAATGTGATGGTCAATATACATATGAAGCACGAAGAAATATGCTTGTATGGTCTTTACCAGTGGTTGATGCAACGACAAAATCAGGTTCAATGGAATTCTCAGCACCGTCGTCTACTCCTGCAGATTTCTTCCCCCTTCTTGTCTCATTCTCATCCAAGACATCATATGTCAATATAAAAGTACGCTCTCTTGTATTCATATTACATATATAAATATACAACAAGGAATAAAATTTCAACATTCATGTATTCATAAAAAACTAAATAATTTTATATTTTTTCGTAGGTAACCGAAGTTTTACTTGTAGAAGATGAAAGTCCGGTTAAATATTCAGTGGAAACAGTTTTCTTTACTGATAACTACGAAGTGGTATAAAAGTATCTATTAAAGAGTAAGATAATTGCTTGTGCTATGTACAAAAATACAGGACACTATCCATTGGAATTTTGAAGATAAAGATTTTCAGCTTATTTATATTCAGGTTACAATTTTATTGTCACATAAACTTTACTTTTATCAATGGATGCTTGAATGTATTTCCAGCAATTTACACACATTTTTGAAATGATTTGTTCAATTTAGTACATGTCTAACATTGAACTATTGAAGAAAAGTGTATACAGATGTTTCGTAATTGGTAAATACAGAATACGAGAAATTTTATGAATTACACTTATATCAATGTACAAGAATCATGTTATATTAAATAATTTTATTTAATTTTCGTATACATATATACACATACATGCACAGATACATGAACATTATAATTAACTACAAAGAAATAATACGAACATAATTGGTGGGTTTTTAACAAAACATTAATTTACTCTTATATTTGCATTCACTTATTCTTATTATTTTCTTTTAATATTATTATTAAGAGCATTTAATATTTTAATATTCTTCATTCTTGAAAGGGCAAAAATATTTTTTTATTTTCAGGTCTAGTACTTTTATATACTTTTTTGCTACTTTTTTAATAAAAAAATGACAGATTTTTGTAGATAAAAAAAAGAAGGAAATTAATGTAGTCAATAACTGCATGTAAATAGTTTTAAAAGAATTTTATTTAAATTAGACTTTTATAAATAAGAAAAAACTTATTTACCATTTAATTTACTTATTAAATATGTATAAATAATCAACAAATTGTCCGTAAAAGAATATTTGTTTGTAGGAGAATATAAATTTCATTCATATGCTTTTTTTCAGGAGACATTTACTATAAATAATTATATAGAATTAAAAATAAAAAATATTTATTAAAATATTCGGGTGTAAATATCACTATGTAATTTGTACAATTTTTTAAAACCTATACAAATTTTAAGGTTATATTTACGTTATTTATATTGCATTACTTTATTGCAATATATTTGGTGATATGTTTACCACTTGTTGTATTAAATAATTTTCAATTACTGCTTTAGCTAAAAAACAATTAAATCAAGCAATTTTTTAAATATTTCATATAGCGTATCCAAATATTAATTGTATGATTTTTGCTTACCAGTTAGTGAATTATTTAATACTGCTGCATGATAAGCACTTATATTATACATATTACGACGCGTTATATCCGCTCCTCTAGATAATAATTCGTAGCATACATGTGGATGATCTCCATTTGCTCCATATATCAAAGGTGTATTTCCTTCCTTTATTATTAAAAACAAAAAATCAACATTTTAAATTTTTATTTGGTAAGAAAAATTACTATATGTAACATGTACCTCATCGCTTGCATTGGAATCTGCACCATGGTTTAACAACAATTTTACAAGATCATGATGTCCATAAGCAGCTGCTAAATGCAAAGGAGTCTCTCCATTGAGACCACGATAGTTTTTGTTCGCACCAGCTTTAAGTAATTGCCTTGCACTGCCTAATTGTCCATATCTTGCAGCCCACATAAGACCAGTTAAACCCTTTTCATCAGGTGTATCAACAGTACCTTTATAACAATTTATTAATAATTATTAACTATAATATGTATTATCATTTGTTTGTAAAAAAATAACATACTTGGATGTATGTGTTCAGGTGTAAGTTCACCTTGGCCAGCTAATGTATGGAATGTAATATCGCTACCACCATAAAGTTGAGATATTTCTGTTTGTGTATTACCTCTTTGTAAATTAGTAAGTAATGTAGGAGGCTGGAAAAAATATTAGGTTAGGGAAATATTTATAATATGCCTTTTATTTAAACATTTGAAATAAGATATATATAGATATTATATATACCTTATATGGTTGGAAGGCACTGGTTCTTGTAGCATCTTGCCATGCTCCTGGAGCCCAATGCCATTTAGTTTCTATAGGTTCAGACTTGCACCCAATATTTACATTTTCTGGCTTACAAATTAATGGTCTTGGTCTGATACCAATTGTTGATTCTCCATCACGCACAATACTTTTGGTTTCATTAGTAGGAGTATCACATTTTTGTTCTTTCTCTTCTTCATCATCTTCTTCTTCCTCTTCTTTTACAATTAGTTCAGAGTGAATTTGATTTTCCATACTTTTCTATTTCATACATATATTTATATATATTCCACACAGAGTTATATTAAATAATAAATAAATGTAAATAATAAAACAGTACACGGTTGTAAATTAGAAAATACTTTAATACAGATACATTACGTTTACAAAATTTGATTTAATGCACTATCTATATAAATGATTTATTTAAATAACAAAAATTAAATACACATGTTATATGCCATACTAAAAATGAAAAGTTTATCTCCCGAATATTTTGTATTTAAAAAATATACACAAATGATTTATATATTTAGCTGATTATCGTAATTGAATGCTTATATTCATGAAAATGAATTTAGAAAATTTTTAGAAGATTCATAACAGACTTCGTAGAGAGGTTATAATTTCATTGTTGTTTGACATATACCATTATTTTTATAATTCTTATAATATATTGTATGTCATGGATGTAAATACTTTGCAAAAATTTGAATTTAATTAAACGATACATAAATATTTTTGTGAAAAAAAATAGAATAAGTAGAAATGTACATATATCGTAATGATAATACGGACAAGGTTTTCCACAGGATACTGTAAAGGAGTTTTCAAAACTTATATTTGTATTAATCTTAATGGATTTTATGCCTTACGGATTAAGAGATCTATTTTAGAATAATTTTTATTATTGCAACATGAGCAACTTCATAAGGACTGTAATATTTAAAAAGGTATCATTTTAATGTTATTACCTTGGTTATGGTGTTTAATATCTTAAGAAGTTTAAAAATACATACAGTTAAAATTGATTTAATTTTTATAACTCTGACTATGTTTTATATTTAAATATACTGTTTATTTTTACTTAACCAATTAATAACATATATGTTACATATGTGGATGAAATAATTTTATTGTTAATGCGAGTTATTTAAATTTTGAATTAAACGTAACTAGCGTTAACATTGTATTTACTAATTATAAACTTTTATGTTGTGAAGATCATATTTAAAAATTTCCTACATATCTATAATACAATAAATTATTAAATTATGTGTAATTAATTAAATTCATTTTCTTTTAGATTATAAAACAACTACAAAATATAGACAATGCATGTCAATATAAGATTATGTCTAATTTGCATATCACATTTAATAAGGAGATTGATACATATACCTTTGTACTTCCTTTAAAATCAAAAGATTATAATTTAACAAATAAAGTGAAAGATATTACAGACAATGATTTAAAGGGTGATTTTGATAATATTACAGTCCAAGATAATGCTATACACTTTAATGTGCTAAGAGATAAGTATATAAAGCAAATTTTAGAAAACAATCTCTCTGGTGTTAGACCACCACTTGTGGATATTAATAAAAACATTATAGTAGAATTTAGTTCACCGAACATTGCCAAACCCTTTCACATAGGACATCTACGTTCTACAATTATAGGAAACTGCATTGCTAATTTAAATAGTTTCTTCCAAAATCAAGTTACAAAGATAAATTATTTAGGTGATTGGGGTACACAGTTTGGCTATGTTTATATAGGGATGAAAATGGCAAACATTGATAATATAGAAATGCAAACAGATCCCATTAAAACATTGTACACAGCTTATGTTAATGCTAATAAATTAGCTAAAGATGATCCAAGTATAAATGAGAGTGCTAAGGAAATATTTAGACAATTAGAATTAGAAGATAATGAAGTTTATAAAAATTGGGAATCAATCAAACATTTTACTGTCTTAGAATTGGAAAGAATGTACAAAAGAATAGGTGTAACATTTGATCGATATGATTGGGAATCTATGTATACAGCTAAAAAAATAAATAAGATAATTGATAAGATGGGAGAAATGCAGCTGTTAAAATTAGATAATGAAAATAGGAAAGTAATGCCTTTGAGTGAAGAAAAAAGTGTTCCTATTATAAAAAGTGATGGTACAAGTTTATATATAAGTAGAGATATTGCTGCTGCTATTGATAGATTTGAGAGAAACAAATTTGATGCTATGTATTACATCGTAGAAAATAGTCAAACTGACCATTTTACTAATTTAATCCAAATTTTAAATAAAATGAATTTACCTTGGGTAGATAGATTAAAACATGTTAAGTTTGGAAGAGTACATGGTATGAGCACACGACAAGGTACAGTGGTATTTTTAGAAGATATTTTGAACAAAGCAAAGGAAACTATGAAACAAAGACAATTGGATGCAAAGAGTAAGTTTATATTATCTATAGTCATACATAAAATATAATTGAGGAGTGGTAATGAAATATATCCATATTATTCAATTATTTTAGCAACTAAAATTCCATTGGATAAAATAGATGAGACTTCTGATATTTTGGGTGTTTCTGGTGTAATTATTCAAGATTTAAAACAAAGTAGAATGAACAGTTACAAGTTTGATTGGAATTTAATGCTTGATGTAAGTTATTTAGATAAGTTAAGATCTTTTAAAGAATATTTCAAAGCTATTTAGTGATATATTGTTGTTTAGTGAAATATATATTTTAATATCAGATGAAAGGTGATTCTGGAATAAAATTGCAATATGCTCATTGCCGTTTATGCAGTTTGGAAGAGTTATCTGGTGCTACATTAGTAATAGAGTGTGATTCAAGTCTTTTAAAAGAAGCAGAAGTTGATCAATTAATTTTACTAATTAGTCAATTTGATGAAGTTGTGCTTAAATCTTATGAAGAATTAGAACCATGTGTATTAACAATTTATCTTTTCCATTTATGGTTAGTATAAATATATGAAATAGGTATATTAAAAATTTTAATACATTAATTTTATATAGTCTTTTCTATACGTTTATTTTTTATATTTTTCTTCTCTAGTAAAGCTATCAATATAGCTTGGCGCAAATTGAGTGTAAAACACCAATCAAATGACTTAGGAAACCAAAGATTATTATTATTTCATATAGCAAGAATTACTCTTGCCCAAGGTATGAAATTACTCGGCTTAACACCTCTTGAAAAAATGTAAAAGGAAAAATAAAACTTTTATACAAAATGAAAATATTATATAATACAATTAATTTAATAAATTTAAACATCATGGTTATGCATATGTATTATATAATGTTTTTCAAAGGTTAAGAATAACATCTTTAAAAAAATTTTAGTTAATAATTTTATTGATGAATTATTTTTTGTCCCATTTTCTACAGAACATCCACTTTATATTAACATGCACTTTATCTTGAAATATTTAATGGGTATTTTATAAAAATTCATTCAAATTTAATATATAAATTTCAGTGTGCAGAAAATTAAAAGGAAAATTAACGCTTTTTCCACGTAAATTTTCTGCGAGCTCCTTCCTGACCCCACTTCTTCCTTTCACGCCTCCTCCAGTCATATGTTAGAAGGCCAGCTAACAAAAGTAATTTTTTAATAATTCTCTTGTATAAATAAATTGATAACTTGTAAAACTAAACAAAATTTTATTAAACTTTGAAACAACTAAAAGTCTCGAGGATAAATTCAAATGACATTTCACTTATTAATCGATTCCATTATTATCGAAACATCAAATAATAAAAAAAATGTATAATAGTACAGAAGAAATTTTTCGATTATAATAAATATTACATTTCATTATAGCACATAACTATTTAGGAATTTTATAAAACGATAATTTGACTATATATTTTTGGATTCGATTAAATAATCATAGCTGAATGAATTTAGTGACTGACTTCATTGTAATTATAAATTGTATGTAAAAATCATTGTTCTAATGGAGGATGTGCAGTTAATTGCACAGTAGTAAGATTTTTCATTGTAAAATACAACTTATATTTCTGAAAAATAAATTACAACTTTTTTTCTTTTCAATAGCTTAAAATAATTAGGTTCAAGCTGAAAGTTAATTCTTGCTAAGTGACTCGCTTTAATTACTATTTAATAGTTTAATTTCAGGGTGTTTTCAAATAAAATTGTATGCTATCAGAAAGAATATAAGTAATTTAGTTTGCAATTAGAAAATCAAGCAATATTAATTAAATTTTTTATAATTCAATTTTTCTGAAATATTTTCATACATATTTTAGAAAATCAATGCATTATTAAAATACACTATTAAAATACATTCAGAAAGCTTAAAAAATTCACATTTTCCATGAAATCAATTAGTACTATTCCTATATAATATAATTTATATCTAGAAATTGAACAATTACCGTGATAAATAAGTAATTAGAAAATTGGGTTCTCCTTACCAAGTCTCATTCTTTCTCTCATTTGACTATCGACAAAGCTTTGAAGCCCCTTTGCAATACCAAATCGAACAGCGCCAGCTTGTCCAGTAGGACCCCCACCAGAAATGGTTGCTTCAATATCAACTTTGTCAATCATTTCCGTAAAAATTAATGGAAATATGATCTGTAATTCAAAATAGGTTCAGTTAAGAATAATTTCTATTGCCTCTAAAATTAGCAAAACTTAAGCGTTCGTTTGAGAATCATTAAAATTTATGTACCTCAGGGCGTATCATGGTTACTTTACTATATAACGTGCATAAATTGAAGATTTTTTATACCTATATAAAAATTTCTGTTTTGCAAAAGTTTTGAACGTTAAAAAATGCACTCGTCAATTCAAAATTTCTTACAGTGAAATGTGTCCGTTAGCAAAAGGTATTGATTCTTGGCAAGTTTCCTCTCCCTTTAAAATGTTGCGAACATGATGTACTTTATACGTTTAACAAACACCATACTTTGAATAACGTACTTTGAATAACGTCGCTACATTTTTTCATTATCAAATACTTATCTATATTTTTATAATTACTATTGCTGTAAGTTTAATGTTTATATTTGATAAGTATTATAAATATGGAATATAAAAGAGTTTATCTAAAAGGTACAAAAAGAAGAATGGAAGTTAATACCATCAATCTTAATGTCTCATTGTTATTAAATATATTTCTCTTTCTACTTTCACTTTCACTTTCGGTTCTGTGGCCCCATATGTCACTCGTTATAATACTTAAACTTATGATATTTACATAGAAAGTCGATCGATTTTGTCGGATTTTGATCGACGCATTAAACATCAAAATATGTTTTTGATCATTTGCAATCGTTCATGTACACATTACTAACTAACTACAGTTAAGGTGTGTCCACGGTTCCCAAAGATTAAACTACATTTTGGTAATTTCAATTCAATCAGTACCTAGCTGATCTCAATTATTCTTTTCCTTTGTTAGATTTTTCACAACACTCTCCAGCATTTTATTAGTATCTAATAATTGCTCCTTCAGCAACACGATCGTGTCCTCGTAGGACTGTAGTTTGTTGGCCAGATTCTCGATAACAAGTTGTAAATTTGAGTCAAAGCAGTCCTCGCTCTGCTGTCTCATCCTCATTACATGGTCGCTCAGATTAATGTTATCATCGTTCATAAACGGTATATTTTTCTGTGCGATTTCATAAGCAGCCTTTAGAATGTCCTTCGGAAGCCTTTTCTCCAAAGGATTCAACGGTTTCACTACCAAAACCCTTTTTCTGTTTTCTACGTTAATCTTGTGATCGGACATCCATTTTCGAAAAGCGTATGGAATCGAACTATTATGTAACACCATCTCCGTAAACAGGATCAATTTTGTCTGGCGTACAAGTTTTGTGAGACCAGCATGATTCCTTAATCCTTGAATATCGTGAACAGCGATCCCAACCAACAAGTTCATTAAGATCACTGTGACGAACACGATGAATAGCGTGAAGAGGATCTGGGAGCATACCGACAATGGATGATAAATAACGAAAGGTCCCTCGGAGTTTCCTTCTAAACCATCATCGATTTGCGTAATCAGTCCCTCGAAGTCCAACTCTCCGGCCATCATCGCCAGCACTTTAATGAGTCCCGTGAAAGGGTTGCCAAACGATGGTTCACCGACGAAAATTACGCAAAAGCTAATAGTGAACCCTATTAGTAATCCAGAGTAAGCGAGCAACAGCTTGGCAAATTCGAACTGTATGTGGGTAAACATCGCTACATATGTGCCAAAAGCTGGAAGTTGGCCAACCATCAACATTAAGTTTGTCCAGGCGCACAGTATCGCGAATGCTCCGACGTAATTTTGCCAATCGTATGTACGTCCTGTGTACACGAATGACGTAACAAAAACGCTAATTATAACGATGCCATCTAGCACGTTGTCAATATTGGAAAAGTACTGTTTCGCGGATGTGTACACCATGAAACCGAATATCTTCCTAGGAATGGAGATGCAAGTGAAGATTAATAAGAGATACCATTGGATCTCAATCACTGGTCGTCTGAACAGAAATCCAGAAATACGTTTGCTACTGCAAATCTTAGAGCTATTTGCCTCGTCGTAGTTGTAACATTTGTAAGCTAGCGCTGTGAGCACGTAAGTCGTCATACAGATCACGGTCATGGCGTAAACTAGGATCCTGAGTAAATAAAATTTTCTTATCTTTTCCCATTTTAGGTGCAAGAAAGCCATTACCAATGGGTGCGATAGTAAATCTTTACGACGTTCCTGGACAAACGTGTTTATAAAGCTGGTCTCGCATTGATTGCCACTGGGGAAGAGTAGATCGAAGTGCAGCCTCATTTCGAACTCTCTGTTATGAGGAACGGGTCTTCTGAGTGTTATTGAGGCATCTAATCTCTGTCGGAACACCTGTAGAGATTCTGGTATCTTCCTAAGTATAATGTTCAAGGCAGAAAGTCCGGCACTGGTGGTCGCACTAACGTCTGCACCGGCCCAAATCAGTACATCGACACAGTGAGATTGTTCGTTCAGGGCCGCTACATGAAGAGGAGTGAAGCCAGTTTTGTCTGCGGCATTCACTAGGGCACCGTGTTTTAATAGAAGTTCTACGAGCTTTGCAGAAGAATAAGTAGTCATCACAGCGAAATGTAGAGGAGTTCTATGAGCTCGGTCCACCGCGTTGATGTTGGTACCAGGCGAATCTAGAAGTAATTCAACGCATTTTATCGACTGAATGAAACAAGCTACATGAAGCGGCGTCTCGCCCATGTGATTCTTTTCGACAACGCTTGCTCCTTGTTCCAACAATAACTTCACTATTTTTACAGCTCCTGCTCTGATAGCGCAATGTAAAACTGGTTCAACAGTCTCCTGATAAAGATACGTGGTCGGTTTTGCGCCGTTATCAAGAAGTATTCGCGCTACATCCGGCGAATTTCCGAGGACAGAGAAGTGAAGAGGCGTATAATGATTGATTGGATTCCGGTAATTGATATCAACGCCCCTCTTTATCAAATGCTCGATGCAAGCTACGTTACCGCTTAACGAAGCAGCTAGGATGGCGTTCATACCCGTACAAGGCTCCACGTAATCGAGTCTCGCGCCTGATTGTTCCAATTTCGGTAGCAGATGCACTAAACCACGGTAACAAGACCACATGTACGCTATATTCCTCATTCGTTCTCCCGGCGGCATCGCCGGCAAAGTATTGCATTTTTCTAGCTCAAGCAGTATCTTCATTTCTGCAGTCGTAAAGATCGACCACATGATCGATCTAAGATCGTTACTGTTGATCTGCGCTTGTTTAAATACGTCGAGATTATCGTAGAAGAGAGATTCGTCAACTGGCGGAGGTGTACCGGCATCAATTTCCACGTGATCGTTCGTGGTTTCGATCAAAGGGATGTCATCGATCACGATTTTCTCCGAGCTATTCGACTGTCGATATCTGACGGATCTAAAGGAAGCCAATCTAGTGGATAAGAGATCGTTTGATGGATCGTTCAAATTCGACAAAGAACAGTGTATCGTTTTTCCTTCACCAGGTAATGGTAGCCTCAAAGTTTGTGTCGTTTTGTCTTTAGCAGTCTCGTTAACATCTGTCTTTGTCAAGATGTTTTTGTCATCATCAAAATTGAGACAAGAACGGCGACTTCTTAGTCTGGTCAAAGAATAATGCCTGGTCCTTTTTTTGTGATTAGCCAGCGGCTTCATTTTTGACTGACTCGTTTTTTCAACATTTTCGTGTGCTCCAGCGTCTCCTTCTACCGTTCTCCAGTAATCGTTTTCGTCAACCGAGAGACGACAATCTTTTAAACTGGTTAACGAGTATCGCCGCAGCCTTTCCTCGCTAACCTTAATCGTTGCACGCTGTCCGTTAATCTTCGGTATGTCGCTGGAGTTCTCGTACATCTGTTTATCGTCCATTATCCGTCGGAAAGGAATTTTTTTTCGTCTGTAACCAGGATGATGAAGAAACTGCGACGTAACACAAGGCACACTCTACTATCGTGTATCACCTCGAAAGAACGTTCCAATCGTCATACCTCGGCCTCACTCTTTTCTTCGTTTATCACGTCACGTCCCAAAGTCATTTAGATCACTTTAAGAGAATGCTCTCGTCATTGCAGCACACGCGACTACCGGAGTCACTCGCCCGAGTGACTTATATTAGTCGACTCGTATGGATTCATTCTATATATAAGTTCAAAGGAAAAGATACGCTTCCGTTGGAGGAGCCAGTACTCCTTCGAATAGGGACCTTGAACTTAGAAACTAAACGAGATAGAGGTCACATCAACCTAAACTAACGTTGCGGTAAACAATTTTTAGTAAATGTTCTTTTCTTATTTATTTATCGTACGCGTGAATTCTTCTGATTTCTTCTTCATACTGTAAGTTAATCACTCTATAATCCTTGGTAGAATAAAGATTTCTTCGAGAAAATTCTTCTTCTTTATTTAAAGCTCAGGTAATGTTTACATATGCATATTAGAATTTTATTTTATTTCATTATGATAATTATTTATCGTAGTTCTAAATTTAGAATTTATAATCATCGTTTTTACATAAAAACAAAGAATGAAACTTGGATTATGTAACAACTATGACCATTATTTGCGTCATATGCTGATTAATTTTTTTCGACGTTTTAACAACGAAGCCTGTATTTACATTGTATTAAGGCTATCATCTCGCAATGGAACAAGTGGCAATGATAACGAGAAAATGTGTTTTAAAGATCAAGTATTATGAAAAAATGTTTCGTTGAAATATGTTAGTGCTAATTTGATATTTCTTGGTTTTATCAATTATTTTTTTAAATTTAATGCAATGTATATCTCAACAAATTTGTAGGAAATTTAAAAAAAAGAGAATATTATTAAGTAATTCTTATTTTAATTCTTCTTTGCACCTCAATTATGAAAATTATTGGGTTTAATTTTGTATCTTTTTTCATGACTCTGTTTGAGTGTATTCCTCGTACTGTTCGAATACTTTTTATGGTTTTTTCTTCTCTCCATTGTTGTCTTTATTTCAATATAAGGATCCAACATTAACATGCAACGATCAAACAAAAAATCACTTATATTTCCTATTATAAATCCTCTGTTATCTCACTGCCCATTTTACAAAAATTTTCCAACTTCGATGCTTTTTCATCCAATTTTACAACTTCCAGTTTTTCCATTTGCATTTACTATACAGGATCATACACAAAAAAATTCACTGTAACACTCTGTGACAATAATTTATTAGACGATAATCCTACGATTTCATATACGATCAGCAAAAAATAAAAATTCACCGATAATTTATTCGAATACTTTGGCAATTAATACGGAGAAAGCCAGTGTCACGCAACATTGGGTACCGTTTTCTAAAGCCGAAACACCAGACGTTGCAAGAGATCGCGCGCATGTGAGTCTTTTCACAGATTCGCCGTTCTTTAAGATGTTCCCGTAAAATCTAGATACACTCGTGGACGTAAAACTTAGTGTCCTTGTTTAATTCCACCGTGGTCAGTAATTATATTCTATCATTATATAGGCTGTATATATGTATACCAGTTGTTCAGATTCTGATTTTCTACGAATTGGAACCGGTTCCTCCAAGTAGTTCTTGAATATCCCGTGAATACCAATGACTAAATTTGAATGCGTCCAAAAAAGACAAGTTAAAGTAGATTTATAGCCTGCGGCGATTTAAAAAGAAAAGTATATATGATTTAATACGTGAATTATTTTGTGCTGTTCTCTCATTGTATCGATCGATCAAGTGGAAAACCAATGTAACTCGAATAACTAAAGCTGTTAGAGCAGTCGGTACCAGTTAGGTAACTTTTTTGCGTTACTGTATACTTTTAAATGTAAATTTTGCCGTGTTGAAGCATATCGATTCAATTAGCGATAAATGGGGAGACTCCAGAATCGTGCTTCTTGTTATAGAAATAGATTCTTTCTTTAATTGGTGTGAAAATTCTAGATCGTATTTAAAATTTATTAGGGATTATATCAGATCAAAGGGATAGATATCGAGAGAGACAATTAAAAAAGCTTTGTAAGAAGTAACAATTGAATCGCTGATAGATTAATTGCCAGTCAAATTCCCAGAAACGATTGTGTTTTTATAGGTGAAGACGTTAATGGTCATTTCAGAAAAGCACTTCTTTCGGACTATTGGTTAAACGAACACAATTTTTTGTTACAATACAATCTTTTCTTTTTTTGTTTCAACATAGAAACTACAAGTTGAAAGTCACTGTTATACTAGATAAAAAATTCCATTTAAAAAAAGTCATTATGCGAGGTATAACAAGATTAAAGGATCACAAAAATCGTCTTCTTATAGAATACATGATGCAAACTGTAAATACACGTTAATTAATATATCGATTTGTATTCTCCGTTTGAAAATGTTTCTTGATGTCTGATGCTTGCACACCTTTCGAAACGTATTTAAGCTTATAGGAATATTATTTCTCCAACGTATCCGCAAGTATGTTGGGCAATAACGCGTTTCTTGAAATTGCAGAGTGGACAAAACTGGATCATAATATTTTGTCTCCAAGAACGAAAATATTTATTTATTTATTTTTGGAAGAAGATATAATATAATATTTTATGATATATAATAATTATATTTTATGAAATATAGCATAAAAATTTTTTTAGCATAATAGAAATATGTTTAAAACACTTGTTAAATATATACACGTAGATTGAGTAAAGCTAAAAATTTCAGTGTTCAATAATTAATTGTTACTTTCTAGGATAATGAATCATTACCACGACTGAATGCTATCGCGAATTCTAATCACTGCCATGTAATTATATTTACGGTTAAAGTTGCAAACAGGTACATACATAGGTCGAATACATACATACAGAAACTAAACTTCAACTTACAATTATAATTATCGTTGTCATAATGTTTATATAATCATTACACTGTGAATATTATTATATATGAAAAACAAAATTAAAGTTAATATTGTTAGCAAAGTCTTTCAAATATCGAAGGTAATATTTAAACGAAGCTACTCCAAACTCGACGTACAATTAACTTTAAAAGATTTTACAAAAAATACGATATAATAAGTTTTTAAAGCTTCGATGTTTGTGTCGTTGCATAAATTGTACCTTTTGAAAGATTTCATTATATAAATATTTATATTTTCTTTCTTATATATTTAGACATGAATAATTTCCAAATATCTATCGCACTAATTACTTTGATGAAACTCTATTTCTTAATATTGTTGTCAAAAAAATATTTTTTTGTTTAAAAAAAGTATATATTTCAGAATCACTTTATTTGCATGTTTTCGTATAATAAGTAATAAATTAAGATTAAAGAAAAAAGTTAAAATATATATTATATGATCTTATTTACACAACTTTTTATACAATTAAGATATTCTTATAAGTATAAAATTAAATAGTATTAAAATACTTTGTTCTGTTCAGCTTATTCTGTTAGTTCTCTATCTGATTTCTACGTATTTTTATAGTTTTGTTCATAATATGGACGGACTTTAATGCGTTGTAATACAATATTTTACAAATATTGGGTACAAACCCATACATCAAAATATAATCGTTATATTATTATTTAAATATTTCATCTCAAGCTTTTTTTTCAACTTTTATCACAAATTTATAACGACGTTACGTAAATTTTCGTGACATTCTTGACACGCAAAGGATTTAAAATCACCAATCATGAGAATTATAAAAATTCAGAAAAGAAAGGAAGGGAACAAATTTAGTAGTTAAATTACAATGTTTCCACTCCATATATGACTCTTTATGAATTTTGCTTTAAAAATATGCAAAACATATGTTTAATCAACGATCCTCAATATTGATTACACACGTTCGTTTTAATCATTTGGATTTTCCACTTTATATTCTCTCTCACTGCCAGAAGATTATGTTGCGTTTTATAAAATTTTAGCGAGGACTCGATAGTCGATACACATTGATCCGAATATTAAAAGCACGTAATTGTCATCTTCTATAAGCGAATATTCAAGATTGTGAAAAATATGGTATTATAAAATGGCCTGAGGATTACTCTTAAAATTCTAAACGTACGTATGCACAATTCCTGCATTTCTAAGGTCGATTGGGTGATTTAAGCTTCCTCAGATTATTCACACGATATATCTTTGCTATTAAGATTCTAAGAATTCTCAGAGTAAAAACTTAATTATTCTCATCCTTTTCTTTGTTAACGATGCGCTTGTCATTCATTAATGCCATCACGACATCCTGAAGAAGTTGGTGGTTTTTATCGCAGATCTTTTTCAATTCTGTTAAATCTCCTTTGACCGAGTAATCATCGACGGATACGTCTTCTTCTGGAGAACGTCGACGAAATGTCGAATATGGCTCGCTTTTTAAATACGTATATGCAGTAGCGTTGCTTTTCCTGCTGCACAATGTTCCAGACATATTTTTCCTATCCTTCACGACCTTGTGCGCAGCAGATAACAAATCACGAGGCAATCTACTCTCTCTCGGGTTCAGGGGACGAACAGTTAAAACTGCTCTCAAGGGTGAAGGTAGCAGCAGAGCTGTCCATCGTAAAAGTTTCGTTAGTCGTTTTGGTATCAGTCCGAGAAAAAGTGCCGTTTCGACGTCGCAAATAAGCTTCGTCTGGCGAACGAGTTTTGCAAGTCCCGCCGTTTTCTGTAGTCCTTTTATATCGTGAACTGCGATGCCTACCAGTAGATTCATCAACACGATAGTAACGAACAGAAGAAACAACACGAATGACAACTGTGCGGAAACTTGGAGTAGAATCCAAGAGGTACCGCCTGAATCGATCGATTTCCCATCTTCTTCCCGAGGAAAGAACAGGTCCTCGAAATTTAACTCTCCAGTCATCATGACCAAAACTTTGATCAGACCAATGTGAGGACTGCTAAACGATTTCGAGCGTGGAAAAATCACGCAGAAGCTTGCGGTGAAGCCTACTAAGAGACAAGCATACGCTAATAAAAGCTTGAATACTTGTGCTTGAACACTGGTAAACATCGCGACGTACGCTCCGAATATTGGCAATTGTCCTATCATTAGCATAAGGTTGCTCCAGCCGCAAAGCACGGCGAATGCACCTACGTGGCTTTGCCACGCATACGTTCTGCCCGTATAGATAAAAGAAGTGGCAAATACGCTTAGGATCACGCACCATTCGACCATGTTTTCGGCCTGCGTGAAGAACTGGCGGACAGAGGGATACGTTGGAATGCTGGTCAATTTGCGAAATGCTTCGAGAATCGTAAGCACCATTAATGCATACCATTCCATTTCGAGTAAAGCTGGGTGTCTGTAAAGAAACCCGTTGATACCAGTGGTATTTGCACATAATGGTGGCTGGGTGTTGTCTAATTGACCGTGCGACTCGTTGTAACAGTTATGCGCTAAAGCAGTCATTACCCATCCTGTGAGTATGAGAACGTAAAATAGGTAGAAGACTAGCCTGCCCACGTAATACTTTCGGATTTTCTGCCATTTTAAATGGAGAAACGCCTGACAGAGCGGATGTTCTAGAATCTCTTTGTATCCTTCTTTCACGAATGTCCCGAGATATCTTATTTCGCCTTGTTGCTGGTGCATCAGCAGAGGATGAAAGTCGAGACGAAGCTCCGCCTCTCCGGTGGCTGAACCATGCTGGTGAAGCGTTATCGAGGCATCTAATCTTTGTTTAAAGACGTTCAAAGAAGTCGGCGTTTTACGTAAGATAATGGATAATGCGCTAGTCCCGCCTTTCGTTCTAGCGCTAAGATCCGCTCCATGCTGTATCAGGATATCCACACACTGAGACAATTCGTTCAGAGCAGCGATATGAAGCGGTGTATAACCATATTTATCGGTTTTATTGATATTTGCCTTCCACATTATTAACAATTCCGTCACGTCATAAGCCAGCAACGATCTACCTAATGCGAGATGTAAAGGCGTTCTTCCGTCGCTATCTTCGATATTAGGATCACAGCCACCTTTCTTTAGCAATATTTCCACGCATTCCAAGGAATGAGATCGCGAAGCTATATGTAAAGCTGTCTGATCTCTATGATTCTTCAAGTGAACATTTGCACCTTTTTCTACCAACAGATCGACATTTTCCACACAACTAGACTCCGCTGCGAGATGTAGAGCAGTGTCACCCTTTTTAGTCATCAGATCTAGCTCGCAACCTGCGTCTAGTAGTACCAACAAGCCAGCTGAATCTCCTCTGTCCGCTACGTGGTGTATAGCAGCGTACCCATTACAATCTAAATTATTCAAGGTATGATTATTAGATACCAGTAGCTTTAATACGTTGTAAGCGTTTGATCTGGCCGCAGTATGTAACACGGTCTCCTCTCCGCAAGGAGATTCCTGACTGACGCCTAGCTGAAGGAAATATTGAGCTACTTTAAAAGCATTTCCAAAAGCAGCGTAATGAAAGGGTGTATGAGTTCGTCCCAGATGAATGTTGGCACCGTTAGTGAGCAAATATTGTACACTCTCTAAAGAGTTACTGAACGCGGATAAGTGTAACGGAGTTAGTCCTTGTCCTTGTTCCGAGTGGTTTAAATCCGCTCCGCACTTGTGCAATCCAGCAATCGCGTCTATCCGACCAAGGAAACTGGCGTGAAGTAGCAAAGCGTTTACTTCTTGTTGTTTATAGTATTTTACGAAATGCTCAGGATTCTTTAGATCCATTTTATTCTCCTCCAGATCGTCAAGGAGTTGCAATCGACCACCGATGTGTCTCATATGCTCCACTAATAGATTCTTGATTATATCCTTGTTTACCTGCAAGGTGCAATTTATTTCCTCTGTACAAGAGCTCTCACTGGCACACATAGAATAGCAATGTGGCTCTTCGATAGGAGGCGGAGTTCCGTATTCCAAACTTTGATCGTCGGAGGACCAATTTGTCTCTACTTCTGTATGATGCGGGCTCTTCGACGCCAACCATCGTGTTAAGAGCAGAGAAGTCATGGTCGTACGCTTTGAACTATTCGGAATCGATACCGTTACGTCCTCCATATCGATGATCCTCTCCATTTGTACTTTCTTTTTCGCCGGTGGCGAACTCGAGGCCTGCGAATGGTTCATCTCCATCCTTCTCGGTTAGCGCTTTACGCGATTACATCATCGATCTACAAAGAGCATTGTCGTGAGTAGTAAAAGGGCTCGCGAGGTATTAATTCATGAATGAAGTCGATGGGGATTCGTGAACGTGCATTGAGTAGAAAATTATGTGACGTCGCTTTGCTTAATCGATCGATCCTGTTAAATCTTATTCATCAGACGCATTTGTATGTTGAAAAATTGTCATTTATACTTCGGATCGTCCAAGGATCCTTTAACAAAAGCTAGATTTTTTTTAATAAATGTAAACTTCTATTGGAGCATTCGTGATACGTTTGTTTATCGTTAAAATTATTATTAAACTCTATAACAGTTTTTTATTATTATTTAAGAGTCATCCTTTGATTTTACTAATAGTCAGCATTTTATTAAAGTATTTTTCAATTTAAAGTAAAAAGAAATCGTTCTCCCGTATTCCCCGCGAATAACATTATATAAATTTTTGCGATCTATATTTTATTATTCTACAAATCCTATAAATCTCTATCTTATTATCCTATAAAAATGTATTTAATAATATTCCTAGATATGCATCATGGACTCAATTTAGTAACTATGATGTTATGCAGCAAAAGCTAAAAGGTAATAATATCATGATTTCGAATACAATTTGTTTCAATTATGTTATTAAGACACTTATAGCATTTAAAGTCGCTCAAAAATCTTACAAATGCGAATAGAGTAAGTGGAAAAATCATTAATTTTACAATTGATTGCGATCATCGTGGTGAAATTTATTTAGTTTTTAAATATTTTTCAAAGTTTTATTTCAATTTTACCATCAATAAAGTATAAGATGATCTTTTTGATGACGTCTGACTATGTATCACGCGAGGCGCGAATGACAATTGGAAAATCGGGCACATAGATTGATGACTGCAAAGTGCTGTGCCGTTACCTTTAAACTGATATTATTTATTTACAGATCGAGTCCTTCAAGTATCGAAAACAAAAACATTCTCGACATACCGATTCAATTTAGAAAGCATGACAAAACTATACGGAATGACGTTTACACATATGTATTTCACATTCTTAAATGATTAGAATCCAGGATGTAAGCTTTTAACTAAAGTAGAAAATATATACGTTTAACGGAACTACGCAACGAATAAGGAATGCACGAATTACGTAAATTAAATACATCTAACGATAGCGAACAAAGAAAGCTCATTTTTTAAATATTAAGTGATACGTAACTAATTAAAATATAAGTCAATTTTATCAAAAGTTTCTTCTAATAAAAATTTTGCAAGTTTCCTGAAAATATTAATTTTCGTAAAGTATTCTAAATTAAGTTGAACTAAAATTTTTAAGTCGTAGTTAAACATTTCGTTTAACTCAACGATAATTTTTTTGTTACTCTGAAACACGTTGATGATTCAATGTCACAAAAACAGAAAATACTTGAAAAATGTTATTAAAGACAAAATTGCAATAACCGGATGTAACTTTATTTCGTCACATTACATTTATTATATGTCCAAAATCAAATCCTGCTTATACATACACAAGCTTTAAACATTTACACTTTTCATTATCAACTTTCATCGTTCGAGATTGAATTTGTATATTTTTAATAGATAATATTTAAAGTCCTTTTTCGTATTATCAGATACAATTATTTCAAAATTCATAGGATGGCTCTTTAAATTCGAAAAAAGAGTTTTCACTGACTTTCCATCACAAACGCGTTTCGATGTTCGATGCATGGTGCAAACTTTTAACAATTTTGTCTCTTTACCGATAGCTTAATAATATCGAGAAGAAAATCGATCACTGTTCTTCTCTCCGTTCTTCACTTCTCGATCGTATTCACGTGCGAATACGATCAATTTCATCGAACGAACGACCGTACTACTCAATGTGACGGTGTTATTGTTACAACATCATAAGCCTGTCGTTCTATCTGACGACTCGATTGATACTGAACTCGAATCGAGCTTCTTAGACGCATTGTCTGTTCTGAGATCGCGGAGAGCACGATAAATCACATACATCAGAAATATCAGCAATTCGCGAGGCTTGGTTTCATTTCCATTTATAGGGACTTTCTCATCTTTGTATCTTATGTTTATCCTGTATTCATAGATTTTAATAATGAATATACCATAAAATTTGATCGACTGGTATTTATTTTTACTAGTTTTCGCGATACCTTGCACATATCTTTTTTGTTGCGATTGAAGAAAAGCAAAAAAGACACGTAACATTGCGGGAAACGGAAAATTTGAAATGTTAATTTTAAGTTTATCTATAGGTACGTTATATATATTCTTAGATCTTTTTACATGTAAAATGTACTTCTCTTTTCTAATCTCAGAAGATTAAAAAAGAGAATTCTGTTTATCTTTTCTTATTTTTCAATAACTTTTTAAAATTGTTCTTTATAATGAAAGGAATCTAAATATGAAAATTAAGAAGTAAATTAAGAAATCTCAAATAAACGATAATTATCATTAATAACTTTTTTGGCCTAAATTTAGTTAAAATCTTAAAAACAAATCGGAGAAACATATATTGTTTCAACATCATCATTGGAAAGTTATTTGTCTTTGAAATAACTGTTTGATCAAATTCCATTGTATGAACCACACACACATTCTTCATTTATATATTATAAATTTTAGTATAACTTTCAATATAACTTTGAGATCAAACAAACTAATTTTAATATAACTAACTATTATATATCTCTATATGTACAGTATAAAATAGTATTAACTACTATGCATAATTATCATTATTTTAAACAAAATTATTTACATGTGTATTAGAAATTGATATGTTATAAATCGAAATTAATAAGTTTGACTAATACTCTGCAACATAGTACGTACTTACCTCTATTATGTTGTATAATAGTATCAACTTATATTAATTATTTAGAACACTTACCTATTTTCATATAAAAAATATGTATTGTAATTTTCTTATCAATATTCGTTTTTTATGTATCGTAAAATGATTTTTCAATGAAATCGAATTATTCATATATAGAACACATACGAATATTATAAATAGTTACTTAAATTATTTTAACAGCGAACTATTATCACATTTAGCAAAATGAAATTATTCAAACTGTTTTTCGTACTTACCTGTTCACGACATTGCATATCATCAAAGTACGTGATATCCTTTCCATTAATGGTAATTTTTCCAGATCCATTGCCTATCACTTTAACCTCACCTCTTGAATTTTTTCTTGCACATCCTATAAAAGAGTCATGATTTTGAATTTTAATATTAATAAACAATCTCCTTGCAAATAATTTTTCTAATTTCGAAAATAATATTTTAATATTCTTAAACCATACAATTACAATATTATGGGAATAATATTGATAGTTTATTTTATACTTACTGTCGACAAGTACAAAAGGCCTGTTATCACTATCATATTCAAGCTATAAAAAAATAAAATGTATGTTCATTTTTAATGAGAAAAGAAAGATAGTTGATACAACAAAAAATATACATACTTGTGGAATTTTCATATCCTCATTAATATTTGGTAATTTTCTTCTATATTCCATGATAAAAGATTCTACATGCTTTGATACAGGATGATCAACTAATCTCTGCATACTTTTTATAAAGTAATCATACTAAAACAAATTAATGAATTTAAAGTATTATGTTTACAAAATGAAGCTATAGAGCCATATATCATTTATTACTTCTTTGTCTAAAAGTTCTTCAAGCAATATCTTTTCTAAGCTCTTCTTCTGTAGCCATTCTGAATTCCCTACATTTCTGAAACAATAGTAATAAAAAGAAAAAATATTACTTTATCTACGATCTAGAATGAGTTAGAAATATAAATATAGTCAAAGTAATTGCACATTTACATTTTATACTCTGGTGTCAATTGGATATTTCTTTCCAATATCTGGTCCTCTATTTTGTTTAAATGAATCATTGATTCTGCAATATTCTACATGTAAAGATATTTGTTTAATAAAGAATAATGTGTTCATATGAAATGTACAGAGAAAGGGATTTAAAAAAAGCTTACATGAAGTATTTCATAATAATTAGGTTTAGTAGTGTAAAACAAAAAATGATGTGGTCTACCAGTTTCATCAAATTCTGCTTCCTTCCTATTCCCATATACATCTATAGGGTGAAGCATCATAGGTCGAGCTTCTCGGTCATATAAACCAGATGGAAATAAGTACCTTATTGCTTTCTGTTAAAAGTAATAATTCTTGTACAAATTCAAATTTTAGCATATAAAAGTAATTAAATTTAAAAAGATATCAATTCCTTGTATTATTATTTTCTTATTTGCAATATATAATGTAATAGAATCTGATATATTAGATTCTTATTAGTTGAAGATACATAAATTCTCAATTTTAATAATATTGATAGTTGATCAAGAGAGTATTAACTATAATAATAAGAAATATAATTTACATTAATATCTTCTTTTGTAAAGTTCTCAGGATCTTCGCCCATTATATTAGCTAAATGTCGTTTTCCAATATCATACTCAGCTATTTGTTTTTTCATAAATTCCTCTAAAAGCAATAAATAATTATCATTTCATAGATTTGTTTTAAAATTTCCGAATTACTTGTACCATAATATGTTTATAACTTACTATAGTCTTCAGATCGTTTTAAGTATGCTCTCATAGCACTACTAATTTTTTTTCCAGTTAATTTTGCAGATTTATGAGGAATAATCTCATCATTAATGTTTATACAATATGGTTTAGAGATAACGTCCTAAAATCATAAAATCTGTATTACTGTTTAGTTTACTATTACTTTTAAGGTTATAAAAATTATTTGGTAATTAAAGAATACTTATTGAAAGAATTAATTAACACTTTAATATTTTTAATTTACCGAGCTTTGTGTAATATTTAATATACTTCCAATAGCACCAAAATTATTAATATTTATTACGTTTCGCAAATTTACGAAACGTGTGAACATCAACACAGCCATTTTTATCGATTAATAACTAAAATGGATTTCTGAAATAAATAATTATCATGTGTTTCAGGAAGATATGAATCTAATGACAATATCGTATGTCTTTTTATTTCATATTTTACGTATTATCATGTACGATTATTTTTTGCCATACACTCTTGCTGAATAAACGTTCTGTATTTTTGGTGATATCAGACCGATATTAAAAGTAAATATTAGTAACTAAGTATGTATCAATACTGCCTGATACACACATACATATGTATATGTATATTTCACACACATACATGTTTAAAATTATATCTTTTCTCAAATAACTTTTTAGTTTAAGGATAAAAGTTTATAATTGTAACATATATATTTTTATTAAAAAATGTATTTTAAAGAAGAAATAGTAAAATATTATAGATTTTTATTTTTATTATTGAATGGAAGAGTAGAGAAATTATAATATATTAATAATACATTGTAAAAAATGATGTTAACATTATTTATCAAATATAATCGTGAAAGATAATATATAATGAAACAAATAATTATAAAATCATTTATAAAAATATTTTGGATTAAAAATTAATTTAAGAAGTTTTAATTTTAACATTAACTGTAACATTTTCTCTGTGACATTAAATAAAAATTGAGACTTTACACAATTTGAAATATACATATGTTCTTATATTTAAATACAAAGTAATAAAGTTTATGCTTATTCAAGTTAATGTTTACTAATAAAGTCTTACAATGAACATTAATAGTACATTGTTTACAGGTATAAAAGTTAGGATCAATGTTTTATTATTTATTGATATTTTATCATTTTTTAGATATAGGTAAATCGAATTACTAATGTGTAAAATTTGTATTCAGTGAGAAAATTATCAATTATATATATAAGAAAGGATTTTAGAATTGAAAATATGAAAATTTTTTCTTCGATAAAACTACGAGTGTTTTACAATAATATAAAATTTAAAGTATTATGCTGAGAAGTTTTTTTCAATTATTATGAAATTTAACATAAAACGGATCATCATTACCTATGAGTGTTTAAAGTTTAAAGTATGAATACTTTGTGTTATATTATATTTTAAGTAGAAATTTATATTTTATGAAAATCGTACGTTTTTTCGATTTCACTTCAGTGGACGGAAAGGTATTAATAATACTTGTATAATACTTTGTTTTATAAAAAAAAATACGGAAGTATAAAATAAAAATCTATAGTATAAAAAAAGTTATAAAAAAAATATAAAATCTAGTATACACAAATTACATGCAACGGTAACTTTAGAATACATAAAAATAGATTTTTAAAGATATTTAACAAAATTGTTATATACAATACATAATGTTACATAAATGCATGAATATGAACACTTATTTATTAATGATATTAATTTAATTCTAATTCTGGGATATATGGTTCAGTAATTGCAGTGACTGGACAAATGCTTAAAGTTTCCTGAAAATGCAAAATGGGATAATCAGACCAAGAAATAGAAAATATTTTATTTCTATGCATTTAAAATAAAATGAAACATAATTCTTACCAATCTTATTAATTCTGCAAATGTTGGTCTTTCCTGACTTTCCATATTCCAGCAAGATAACATAACTTCGTGAAGTGGATCAGGAGTATCTGGTAGTTGTGGTAATCTAACTCCTTGCTCAATTGCTTCTTCCACTTCACTATCAAGTGAAAAATTAGAATATGGTGTACCACCCATACTAAGCATTTCCCACAAAAGTACACCAAAAGCCCAGACTACTGCTGGTTGGTGTTTTTTTCTATTACCAAGGCACTCAACAGACATCCATCGAGTATATTTTATATCTTCTAAAGCATATTTGGATATTCCATGTCCCATTAGTTTAGGTATCCATTCATTTGAGAGACCTACACTACGTGCACAAAGATATTCATGTATAATTTTATAATTTTCAAGATGTTGCAAAGCAGATGCTATCATAGATCCTATAGGTAGAATATGTTCAACAGGAAATGTGTTCCCAGATCTGGCAGCTAATAGACAATTTTTTAATGTTTGAGGTGGTAGTTCAAGTACAACGTGTAATGTATCATGAGTTTCACATGTTCCTATAAGATCCGCAACATATTTCATAGGAGATGCTTTAATACAAACATCTAGTTCTCGTAACATATGTCTTTTGTCAGATACTTTTAATAATTTGTCAGCTATACTATGAACAGCTACACTACAAGATTTGTCATTTTTTTGAATAACACCTGTATGTATTGTCCCAAATCGCCCTCTACGTATCGTAGTGTCATTAATCGTCAATAAGTTTTGTGGTATAATCCATACCTTCTTTTTCAGTTCTTGATAATGATTTACCCTTTCAGGTACATCCTCTGGAATATATGCTAAATTGTCAACTTCGTACAATGGACCTTGCAATGTAAGTTCTTGTTGTTCTGGAAGTTTCCTTATCCGAAACTTTTCATGGCGTTGTCGCAATATTAAATAAAGTATTATTGAAGCTATAAGTAAAGTTCCCAAAAGACCAATTGCAACACATAGTATGATAGTTGTCAAATTTACATTGTTATTTCCATTTTCATTATAATTTGTCAGCTTGTTAATTAGATCTGAATAAGCATACTGCACTTGTCTTTGAAATTTAGAAACTACTGTTAAGCCTATTTGTGGCATTACTTGAGTATTTAATGGTGCATTATAATATGCGCCAATCATTTTTCCATCTCCTACTATAAATTTTGTATATTTGTAAAATTCTGAAGATTCAAATTCTCCAGTAGTATAATATCCTAGACTTTGCTGTATTGATGTTTCATAATTGTAATAAGTTACATTAGGACCTGATGGAGGTATTGTACCAGGTTGACAAACAAATACTTGGTAAGTACTAACAGGACCATATTCACTACTTCCCTCTGATAATAAAACAGTTATTGTGGTACTTGTTTGTTCTATTACTTTTGGCATTATTGGCTTATTAGGTGGTCCTATTAAAGTCCATCCCAAAATATATGTAGGTTCACTATCTGTTTGGGTGTTTGCAGCAGTGATTGATATATTATACTTTGTGCCTGGTTGTAAGCCTTGTAAAATGGTACTATTTGAAGCTCCTCCTTGAATCTGACTTTCTACGGCTGGTACTAAATTTGAAGCAAATGTTTCAACAACCACTGCCTTTAAAGTATAAGATGTAATATTTCCATTTCTGATATTAGGCGGTTCCCATGTAATTTGCAAATTATTAAATCCACTGTGAATTATTTGTGCACTTCTTGGTGGACTAGGACCTCAATATATATGTTTTTAAGTTTATAAATATCAAAAGAGAATGAAAGTACATAGTATTTTTAAAAAATATACCTGTTTGTCCAGTTGAATAAATACTCATTGCATCTTGACTACCACAATAATTGTTCTGATCAGCAATACAAAGAAAAGTACAAGTAGTAGATATACCTTTCCTACCGTACCTACTACCACAAAAGCATTGTTGACCATTCATTAATCCTGCAAACCTATTAATTTTAATGTGAATTAATATTAAATTTTACTTTAAAAATATTAAATATTATAACATTTGTAACAAACGTTATAGTAATATTACAACAATAACTTACATATAATAACGTGAACGACATTCTTTGATACATTCTGTAGGTGCATTAGCGTGATTTAATATTAAGGTTGGTAAATCGGGATCCAACGCGGAACTTCGAAAACAACCCTCATATTTTTGGCTAAGTACATGATCACAGAAATAGAAAAGTAGAAATAATATTATCATTATATATTGTAATGTTTTATAAATACAATTTCTATAATTCAATTTTTATTTATACTACTAATTGTAAGTACATTGCAGATATTAGTGTGACGTTCTTTCAGAATAGTTTAAATCTGAATCACTAAACGAATGGTGACATTATATTTAAAACGAAGAAATAAGGTTAACTGTGCACTGATCTTTATTCTTCGTAATTATTAAGATAAAACAATATAGTCTTTGGTTTTTTATCATTTTTATTATTAGTGATAACTTTTAAGAATCTTTATACTGAGTGAGATATTAAAATTCACAAAATATTTCACGGGTGTGGTAGCATCTAAGTACGTATACTTATTTACTACCTATATCCATTACTATGATTGTGATTAATGTTCATCCACTTGTGGCGCAAGTAATATTTAAAATTTAAAGTGATATTGTAATAGCATACATATTAGATATTAGTTTTAAATATCGTGTCATTTTTGTATTTAATATTTATTCTTCACAAAATCTTTGGACATCTTTTTTTAATTTCATTTTGATGCTTACAATAATTTTATACTTTGATCTTTTGAAGTAAAAGAATTGAGTATAATTTCATTAAAACATTCATAAATTTGATATAATGATAAAGTACAATAAATTTCCTTCCATTTAATGTAATAATATCACATCAAAAAATAATTTTAATATCTTATATTACTAATAATAATATTAATTATTAACTAATAAATATGTAACTATAAATAAAAGATAATTAAATAAATTTATTTAAACAATATATTTTATATACTTCATTTTATATTTTTTCAAATACAATATACAATAATATATAAAATGTATGATAACATACACATATAATTAAATTCTATACCTGGTATATATGCATTATTTTTGCTATTTATTTATTATTCATTCATACTATTAGTAATCGTCCTGATTAGAATGCAATACAAATTAGCAAGTAAATTTTATTATATTCTTTTTATTATAATCTTGTTGACAATACTTTAAGAATCTTGTGCAGTGCTGTTAATAAATATATATGTATTGTTTGCTTAATATAGTAAATGTTTAATCACATCTTCTATAACTAAATTAGAATAATATTCATGAAAATAAAAAAAGCTCATGTCAGGTATCTTACATTAGTGAAATATAATAAATCAGAATATGATGAAACACTAGCATTATAAAAAAAGATTACAAATGCACATGTATTTATTTAATTACAATACACTTTTAAGTCTTTAACAACACTGCTTTTCTGGCACAGGTACATGTAACTTAAAAAAATACAAATTAGTTATCACAAATTTACTGTAAATAAATCGACGATTCCATCTATACATGGCTCTTATGATATAAATATATACAAGTATCAATTGTATTTCATGTAACAATGTTATGTAAATATTAGATCTGAATCAATACAAATTTGGTTAAGTTCTACTAAAAAATGACATAAGATAATATTACATGAGATATTGCAACATATTAGAAGCATAACTGTGTATTTTCTAGTTACATGTTGTACATATATAAAATCTAGAACCAAATAAAAATATTAATTGTATTATTTATACTACACACGCATTCCTGTTGATATATTGTAACTATAATAACAAATATAAACTGTTATATTTTAATCATATGTAAGCATTTAATGGCTTAATACTGAGAATTAATAACAGTTTACAGTTGTATTATTTTTACCTACATTTCACTACTTCTAATTGTATTATTTCAAAGTATACTACAACTTCGTTTATATTATAGACAATAATTAGGGACTCTATGCTTGTATATATATCTTGATACTTCGAAGAAATCTTTTACATAATTTTTGCTAATAAATTAATCTCTATATTTTTATGAGAATTAGGAGTAATTCATTTAGGATTGGCTCACAAAATCAAAGTATTAGATTACTTTAGCAATGTCCGAATATAATAAAATAATTTACTCACAGTCACTTTTAACTTACAAAATAATTATAGTAATAAAAAAGAAAAAAAGATTAAATATAATTTAAACATTAAAACTATAATTTATTTTAATAAAGCAACTTAATGAAATATTGACATTATCTATTCAGCATATCATACTATTGACTCATTTTATAAAATAAACAAATAATTCTTAAAAGTTGATGAAACGTGTTTTCGATGCAACATTTAGATCACTTGTTTATTATGACATTAAATTGCATATTTTTTATATGCAAAAGTAACGATTTCTCATTATTGCGCCTGTTAGCAAGTCTTCTTTGAATTGTATTGAAATAATGTTCTTAAAGGAAGCAATGTAATTTTTTTAAAGTGTCCACTGAATTATTTATAATTATTTGTTCGAGATACAGTTACTAAAAAAAAAATCTTATATTAATATACAGTTTGTTAAACAATAAATCATGATATATAAGCAGTCTTACAAAAGTTGGTGCTCTAAATACACCTGAGACATTCCTAATAAATGAAATTTTGTCCTTTAAACAGGAGTTTAATCAAGAGTATATTCTTACAAAATCTAAATGAATTAATAGGAAATAATACTTAATTCATTCATTATTTAGTTAACTCGTTTGTGATTCCATTGTTCAAGGAATGAAAATGTATAATATTTAGCAAAATTTGTCATACTCATGTTGAGGGACCTTTTTTTCTTTTGCTGCTTTGTATTTGTTTGTAAGATTTTTTATTTCCAAGTCCTAATAGATCATATATAATGAATTAAAAAACGTAGATAAATAAAATATAGATAAAAGTAAAGTTATATAAATAAGAAAAATTTGAAAAATATCTTACGTTTTAATTGAGCCCCTCGGGACCGTGTCACACGTGGTGAAATCTTCGCTAAAGAAAGTGTTGTCAAGGAATTTTTCTTTTTTAATTGAACTATTTGTTCCATAGCTGGTGTCATCCACTTTGTTTTAGGATCTCTGTTTAAAAAAAGAATTATTTTACACTGTTATTGTATATAATTTAAATATACTCACTCTAATGTTTTCGGTAAAGATTTATGTCGAAATGCGCCTGATTGTTTCTCTTTCATTCTCTGAATTACGCTTAACATGGCATATGTAGGTAAGGATGGAGGAGGTGGAGATGGAGGTGGTGTAAGTGGTGAAGGTGGAGTTTGTAGACTAATTTTTGCGAGTTTATCAGGATGGAGCGCTAGCACTGCTTCCCAACAAAATTCTTTTCGTTCAACTGGATATTTAGGTTGTGTATTTCGAGTTATGCGTATCTAAAAATAATAATGCATATTGTTTTATTATGAAATAAGATTTAATATTAATAAAAAATGTAATAGTATACCTCGCCATTTACAGGTCTACAAGGTTTCCTTTCTCGTAAGTACGGTCGTTTGAAAGACATGGGATAAGAAATATTTTCATTAGATTCTCTTAAAGGGTGCAAACATGTAGGAACATCATTTTTTTGCCTAGAACCAGACTGAAATAAACTACGTAGATAGGAATAGTTAGGTTTAGTTTCAAATCCCAATTCAGTAATATATTTCATATACTCCATAATGGCAGCTGGTAAAAAATATTAATTATTAATATTTAATTTTAAAAATCTGTTAAATATATCAGTCATGAATATTTTTAAAGTAGCAATTTGTCTAATTAAAGTAGAATGGATTTACATTATTTTTCATATTTGAGTAAAATTAAATTAAAAAATATTTGAAATATTGATATACAAAATACAATAACTTACCAGGTGGTTCTTTTTTATAAGGAAAACATTTATGCATAAATAATGATAAATTTGAAAGTAAAATTTCTTTTTGTGCATGGACTTCTTCTGGATCCATTGCTGATGTTACACTATTATTTTCTTTTTCCCAAGGTAATTTGCCACACAACCATTGTAGTATATTATATCCTAATGTTTCTAAATCTCCTCTTCTTGAGTGTGCTACGGTAATATCAATTTGTAATAAACTAAAGTGTAATTATGTTGTAAAATATGAAAGACACATAACAAATTTATAAAACTCACTTCCATGATGTGCATCTCTTGATGTGAATTCTAATGTTCCTTCATGAGCTCTTCTTTCATCATGAACAAATGGCTTATGTACACCTGCACTTGTACGGAAACGATAAGCCAATCCATAATCAACCAAATAAGCTTGAAATTTTTTTGTTGTTATATCTTCTGCACTTAAAGACAACAAAATATTTGATCCTTTAACATCTGCATGAGCATATCCTTGACTGTGAATATATTCAAGTGCATCTAACTATAAAAATGTGAAAAATAATAAGATTACAAAATTATTAACTAATTTCTAAATTTTCTATTTTTATAGTAAAGTACCATTTGAACAGCTAGCCTGTTAACAAGTTTGATTGGTAATTTTCTCCCATTTGATATAAACAATTTTCCAATATCAATGCCATATCTTGGAATTACTAAAAATCTATACTTTTGCCCTCGATATATGTGAGAACCAGATCCTTCATATGTTGGAACACCTATTCGTCTTTTTCCTTGCGATTTGCACCAGGTATCAACTAAAATTCATAATAATGGAGATATATATGAAACATAAATTATATATGTTATATACAACTAAGTTACTTACTCATATGTTTACGAGCTGCTCTTATATAAAAATTCATTTCAACAAATAGTGGACCGTTATTATGTGGTTCAATTTTTATCACATACTTTGCATCTTGTCCAATTGAAGCATTAATGTCATTTGATGCTGGAATGTAAAATTTTTAAATTTAATATTAATAGCAACAGATAATGAAATAGTAAACACAACATTTAAGTAATTTATTAAAGTACGTTTCTGTTTGTTTGATCGAGGTTGGCACTAATTTTATTTCAATCAAGCAGTATTTGAGTAAGGAATATTACCTAAGTATATATCACCAAATCCACCGTATCCTATTGTATGTCCTAGTTTCCATTTGTTTTGAGTAATATCTGTTAATATCTCTCCAGCTGGCAATTGATCAGGTAATTTGCAACCTAATGCTGCTACTCTTTTAACAGATATCTCTTCACCTCGTCTTGGTGCCATTATCACTATATAGTTATTTATATAAAATTCAACATTCTATTAACTTATACACTATACTATGATGGAAATATTAATTATTTATTAAGAATAAAAGATTGGACAATATTATAGTTTATTATAAATTCTACATAATTCCAGAAGAAAATTCTTCTATACATAAAATTATAAAATGATCAATTAATATAGCTGCAAATAATTACTTTTATATGAATTAAAACATTATATAAAATGAATTATATTTTTAACCTATATTTAAATTTTATATTTGTTATGAATACACTAATAGAAATGTTCAATATAAATAAGATATAAAAAATAAGTATAATCTAGTTGAATGCAATGAGTTTATATATAAATACATAATCCTTTTAATTATTTCTTGATTATGTATGCACATTGTTAATTATACATAAGAAAAGTTATATATTTATGTACTGAAACATATAAAATTATTATTTTTATATATATATATTTAAACTGGATAGAAGATTTTAATATATATTATGAAATTACAACATGAAAATCTTTAAACTTTTATACCAAAATAATAATACATTTTATTCAAATTAATATTTGAATATATATAACCTATACTGTAAACAATTTTATTTTGTATTATAAATATAATTAAATTTCTTATTTATTCCTTTAATTAAATAAAATAATAATTTGATAGATAGATATGCATTACTATATAATAATTAATTTTATAATTCAATACTACAGTATAATAGGAGTGATGAAAAAAGTAGAAATATGTTTTCTATATTTTTGTACAACAGTCGTCACTGATGCAGTGGAAAATGCGTTATTTAAATACTACCTAATAAGGTTTTTAATAAATACAAATTACGTAAATATTATCATAAAAATTGTCTTCGCTTTTTCTAGTATTTTCCCAAGAGTTCATATATAATTCGCTACCTTGGTTTTCAAAATATTGTTTCCTATTTGTGTAAATTAAACAAAAAAATATAATTTTAAGGATTCCATGTTCAACTGTCAACTAAAATAATTAACTAATAAAAAGCATGAAATATTCTTCCACTTTAGCTTGTATACCTCAGAAGACGGATTAAAGGACATCGCACAAAATTTCTTTAATTGTTTGGCACATTGGAATCTTTAATAATTTAAAGTATTTCTTTTTTGTGTTTTGAAACTCTGACTATCCTCCAAAAAGATTTCACCTAGCGTAAGAATACACCACACTGCCATTTCATGAACTAAGGAGTTTAACGGAAACCGATCAACTGAAGAGGGCGTCCTTAAATTTATATCTTCTTGACTAAACATTTAAATAATGCTAATGTTGACAATAAAAAAACCCGCTGTATTATTTTACTGTTCACTATATTGCCTATTATATTTCCAATATTTTAATCTAACATGATGAGTTATGATTGTTACATAATATATTCATTTTTATTAATAGCATCCGTTTTAATAATTGATTTACTATGTCATAGATAGTTCACTTTTAAAAATGTAATGCCAAGAGAAAAGAGAATTAATGAATTTTCTTACATACATATATTTTTTAATATATTTTTTTCTAATGTAATAATATTATCATTGGTAGTATCTGGTAGCATCTACAAGAGTAGATGACCATTGAATATTAGAAATTTATATAAATTTTATCTATATAAATGAAAAATGTCAAATATATTTTAATTAATTTCCTTAATTGATTTTGTATAAAAATGTTTATTTAAATATCTAGTAATGCTGTTCAATGTTTTTGTAATTATTTTTTACATTTTCAGTATAGAGGTTATTAAGTAAATAATAAAAAGTACGATAAGAAAAAAAAATTACTACACAATTCTAAGTATTTCGTAAATCTGTAAAAAAATATTGTAAAGAATTATATGCAAAAATTATACAATTATAATACAATTCCATGTGTAAGTAAACCGGGTTTTCTGGCATTAATTTATTTAAACATAGATTTGTTTCATAACATTTTAATGGTGTCTCTGGTACAACAAAATATGATAATGAAAATTAAAATTGAAATTAAAATTAAAACTAAATGCTGCTCTACTGAGGAAATGATATAATTGTATACAATTTAAAATATTTAATATTAATTTATTTTGTTTTAATATGCTCTATCAAAAATTCAATAAATTACAGAGTAGAAGTCGTAAGTTGCTGCATATGTAGCTTGGTTCTTTTACGATGAGTCTTCGAACCCATGGGAAATGTAACATCAACCATAGCCTTCTAGAAGCAATCAGCGCATGAAGCCGTAATGGACGAAAAGAAGTAATTACTAGCTGACGGATTGTGAAAGTGGAAGTTTCAGTTTGTGTGTTTATTGTAATATTCCTTTAGCTTTAGAGTCCTATTAAAATGACGTAAATATTTGTTAAATGATGGTTGATGCTTTATTTCTATTTTCAAATATATTATGTAAGTACAGTATTGGTTCTTTGTTGAGATCATTTTAATGGTTAGAATACCAAAGCATCCATTAGAGTCTTCTCTGATATCTATAACTATTACTACGAAAAACATGTTTTCACACAGCAAACTTACATGTTGAGTAATGTTTATATGTCTATGCATAGTTCAAATATTTGTTTTGTAATATTGATTACTAGAGTATTAAATTCATACTTGTATTTTATTATATCTCAAGAAAGTGTGCTTAAGATTGTTATGTATCAAAGGTTATTTAATGTCAATTTTTTAAATATTTCAAGTACAATATAATTAAAATATGTTTTTGTAACTACATAATACAATTTACAGACATGAGATTTCATTTATTTGCAATCATTAAATTTTTATTTTTAAAATTTAATAGTTGTAAGTATGGATTATAATAATATATATATCAGTATTAATAAAAGTTCTATGTTGAAATAAAACTCTATATCTTTTATATATTACTTCCACTAAATAACTGTATTACATATTTTAGTGAGAACACTGCCATAGTATTATTTAAAATAAGAAATGTCTTACCCTGGTCAGCCCCCAATGGGAATACCAGGCATGCCACCAATGCCTTACATGGTTGGTGCACCTCCACCAATTATTGGCGGTGTAATGCCTATGGCACATGTAAGTAAATATAAAATTAAATATTCTAAAATTTGGGCATGTTTGTTTTGTATGCTGTTGGTAAATTTATGATCTCCTGTTAACAATCGTTTGCACTTGCTGTTAATAAAATTTTCAGTGGTTTCAATAAAGAAACTAATTATTTTATTAACTAAAACTCTAATACAGAGTAATGTAACTTAATATAATTTCTTTGTTAGATTAATCTCCTAATATTTTAATCTGTCATTTTTCTTATTCATTTTAAATGATAACGATTATATATTAAATAATTAAAATAATTAAAAATTGATATATTGTTTAATTTGTAATAATGTAATTACTTTATATAACCTATTTTTTTTTAAATAAAAGATAAAAAGTAATATATTCAAGTGCCAGAAATGTTAAAACAAAAATAATAAGCATCTTTACTTACTATAAAAGAAAAATCAAAAGCATGTAATGTTTGATTTTATTAATGCTGTGTAAATAAATTAACATGTTAAGTAATAAAAATTCACAAAAATAACCTTATATTTTTAAATATCACTAATTATATCATAATTAAACATTTTTCTATATGTTAATGCAGTTGTTTTGTATAATGTATTAACATCCTGTATTTAAATTACACTATGAATGGAATGCATATTACTTAACTATTTATGCTATAGGATTATTGTATGAGACATTTTCTAAAAGTTATGTTTTCTGGCACAAATTTTCATCTTAAGTTCTTTTTATTTGATATATGCATGTCTTACCTTTATAATAAAATATAATACAAGGAAAAAGATTAACATACTATTAGGGGGAGGGGAGATTCTGGACTGCATGAGTAGAGATGTGCATTATTAAGAATACTACCATTTATAAAACATAGATGATTCCAACACCCGTATCTGCGATGCAGACCTCAGCTCCAGCTGTTCGGTATGCACGTAACCAAAATCGTCATGACAATAATCGTCGCCGTGAAAGAGAATCTGGTCCGCCAGTTACTGTATTTATTGGTAACATTATGGAAAGAGCACCTGATGTGATGATTCGACATATTTTGGGTGCATGTGGTCATGTGCTTTCATGGAAGAGAGTCCAAGCATTTGGATTTTGCGAATATGCAGGTCCTGATGCAGGTCTTAGAGCAGTTAGATTACTTCATGACATGGAAATCGGTACAAAGAAGCTTGTTGTCAAAGTTGATGCAAAAGCTAAAGTCGTTTTGGATCAGTTCAAAGGTAAATTTAAAATACTTGCAGTATTTACATGCATACATATTATTCATTTATTTTGATTTGTTACTTCTTTGTGTATAATAGCAGAAAGAAGGAAAAAATTAAGAGGAGGCCAATCGCCTCTACAAGATGAAACATCAATTGAAGGGGCAGAAGGAGAAGAAGGTGAAGATTACATGGATGAGGGTATGAGAGTAGTGGATGCAGATGCATTAGCACGTATTAATCAAATTATAGCTGAACATGCCGCTGATTTAGAAATGGCTCAAGCTGCTCCTGGTAGTGTACTAATTCTATTCATAGTAATGTATTGAATTAAATTAGAGAACTAACAAATATTCTTTAATTATATGTTATAGAAGAACATCAAATAAAAATGGTTGCTAAATCTTTGAACCTGGATGATGCAGAAATAGAAGAAAGTAAAAGAGACTTGATTACACGAGAAATTGGAAAATTCAGGGAGGTTATGAAGGTAATTATTTTCATAATTATTTTGGAAATCTTGTTATGTCATTCCTACTTTTCTGCCCTTCTTTTTGGTCGGATATGATATACCAAGATATTAGAAGGTATTATGAATTGTGGTCTAATAGGATTGGGTAAAAACTTTGCAAAAGTTTAGGTATAAGAATGCTAACAATTATTGTAAAATTGTTAGTGTCGATTATGTGAATTTTTTACGAAGCATTATAAACATTATTCTATAATATATTGTAATCTTCTCTAAAAAGAATTATTTTATGTGAAAAACTATATTAACTAATTTAAATTATTTTAATGGGCAATAATGTTTGTTACACATTCTTCTGTGTGTATGATAGGCAGCATATTTAATTTCTTAAATTTTTTGCTAGAAAGAATCATATCTTTTAAAGCAAAATTTTAACTGCAATATATTATATTACTATAGGCTTTTATTTTTTTCTGCATTTAATATGTAAGTGTTATAGAGATAATATTTATCTGTTTCTGTTTTGTACAAATGATTAAGAATATGTTTGTAATACTTTGTAGTATTTATTCTATTATCTTTAAAAAACATGATATTCTTTTTCGTTTTTCAAATAAAAAAATAAAATGAATCACTTTACAAATAGGAAAAATTGGAATATACTAACTTCTTTCAAAACTATATATTTAATAAAAAAAAAATGTATTTTTAAATTATAGTTGTAAAGAGTTTGTACTAAGTTTAACAAGTTTATAATACTTTTTGATTATATCAATGACTAGTGAATTCATGAATTGTGTTTAATTCATTTTTAAATGGTTGTATTGTTACTAAGTTACAATTGGTATGTGACAAATATTTAGATGTTTCTATGCTTTAAATACTATAATGAAATGCATTGTAAATATGTATTATGAACGTTTATACACGTTTTATGCATTTGATTATATCTATGTTTCATGTTAGACTATTGATCGAACTCGCAACATATTTATATAGAAAATTAAATGCATTTGGGCAGGCAAAAGAGGATTACAAGTGTATAGTTGTAAACTTTAGCTTTTAAGTATATTGTGATAAAGTGCGTGTGTGCTATGTTAGCTCTAAAAAATTGGAGCCGTGACTCGTTGCTATAATTATAATAACAGGCAGCGTGCGTCGCACACAGCAAACGCACACGCCTAGGAATGCTGTGTGTGGGGACCACTCTTTCACTCACTCATTGGCTCTGAAGGGAGTCAATCACAGCACATCCCTCGTATTTTCGCAGGCAGCTGCAGCCTCGTCGGTAAGTCAGAGTATATCCAACCAACAAAACATGAAAAAACAAGAAATGTGCAATATTAAGACGGGAGAATCTCGTAACTCTACAACATGCTGACATCATGTAGCCAATAAATCTGTTTCTATTGAAACTCCATTTTCTTAATTCATCGCATATAATTCTGCATTATATTAATAGCATTAATGCTATTGTATTTTGAATACAAGTTATTCCATATAATCAAATTTCTTTACCTGTTTCTATAGTTATTGTGCTAAACTGCTGGCACCAATATTGTTATAAAAATGCAATGTATTTTTATATAACATGATGTTTAGTTTTAAAGAAATGACATTACAAAATCAATTCTTATAGTTCTAAAAAATGAAGAACTTGTGTAATGGTATTATAGAATGCAAGATAATAAAGGATAAAGAGTTGGAAGGCTTTAGTAATAATATTTTAAAGTAAATGCAACATTATTATTATATAGTTGAAATTGTAATAAAAAGGTTTTCTATAACACAGATGATTCTCTCATTAATTGATTCAATGGAAGTGCTGTCAATCACTATGAGGATTATATATTCTTTGAGTCAATTAGCAAAAGAATTACTTTATATGAGGTTGATATGAATAAGTTTAAAAAATAATACTAAATTAATAATTATAGATTACTAAAAAATTTGATTATTCAATTTTTCATTGAGTGAGACTATAAAATTAATTAAGATTGTTGTATTATTTGTTTTTTATGAAAGATAATTATAATTTATTTTTATATTTGTATTAATGTCTAGCAGTTTAGTACAGATATATAGAAGATCAGCAAAGTGCCATTCCATTTGTTTTTACACATTGTTTAGGATCGGTAAAAAATGTTTTACATTGAACAAAGAAATTTGACGCTGACATATTTTATAATATATTCTTAGATAGATTATTAATAGGATCGAGACTTTCTGAATCCTACACACAATGAAATGATTTTGTCTTCACAATGGCGACTGTTCAGTTGTTGTCTTTATTTTGTGTAAACAGCTTCTGTCAGCGTCTCGATCAGACATGTAGTACCTAGGTGCGCGCTCCTCCATTCTCCGGTACCACCACACTGACTGACCAAGTCAACTTCACACCGTGAGTAAACTCCACAACCATGAGCCAACACAACCATTCGGTTCTTGTAGTTTTGTTAGTGAACTGCCCATCTGAATACTTATGACCACTGATATTTCATGTTTCAACAGTCTGTTTTTTTCCTCATATGTGCATCTACTTTTATGCACTCAGTTACTCTATCCTTATTAGATTAAAATACTATGGGTTATTGTATGGATATTTAATTTTGAAAACTAAGAGAAAGCAGTTCATAATTTTGAATATGTTTTTTCTTATATAGCATAGTCCATTGATGGCTTTATATAGGGTTTATTAACAATGTCATAAGCAGGAAGGAATAAGCAGTGTTAGGTTTCATAATTTTTTGTCACTAAAGAGTAATATTCATTAGAGTCTATGATTTAGGACTCTCCAAGCAGTAACCCATTATTGTTATTATTATATCAAGTAAGGATGAACCATATTAATTTATTTCTAAGACGTTACGTTGATAATACGGGACGATAAGGGTGGGCAAACTATTGTGCATTTGATATCCAACAGTTTGCTGCATCAACTGCATAGCCAGAAGAAAACAAAGTTGACAGACGTGTGACAGTTTCTTGGCAAAAATGAAAGGTGTTTTGGTGGAATCCCTTCTTCGTGATGACTCCGCTTCTGATTGGTATAATACTTTCTAATAATTATTGAATATTGACAAGAAATCTAAATATCACCCCTTTCGACTCTTAGACTTATATAGCTTTAGACACTATTGATTTACAGGCACATTTGCAATGTTGTAAGTACATTGGGTGGCCTCTACAATGCGTCTGTTAGCATTAAGGTATTCTTAATTTAAGTAGAGCTTAAGAAATTTCTTATGCTTGTTTCCAAAATTTATACCTGCACTTAGGTAATTGATATGTAAACAAGATTTCGTGTAAGATGCTGCTGAGCGAGCATACTCCAGCGGAGTGAGTATACTATATTGAGATGAACAGAATTATGATACTTGATATGTGATTAATTTTTGTACAACTAGTAATCGTTCAACATTGCAATCTTTGTAATGTTAAAGATACTAAAAGTAAAGCACAATTTGTATACAAAATGTAAATATTAAAAAAATATACAAAATGTTAAAAATATTTTTTAAAAGAATTTTCATAACGAATTAAGATTTCTTTTTGAAGTATTTATTTCAAGTAATCATTTTGTTGATATAAAGATCCGTGTAATATTACTTTTAAAATAATATCGCTTGTTTGTGCAAATATTTTGTATGTATCAGGGCATCTATATTTTGAATTAAAGAAAAGAAATGATAATACTGCACTGTTATAGTGTAGTGATATTTTACCACTTTTATATTCATTAACTAACTTTACACTTACAGTAACCTTTTTCTACCCTTTAATTTTTATAACTGAAGAGGATATACGATTGCTAGTTTTTGCGTTTTATTATCACAGCCTGATAAGTTTGCTTTGAATATTTGGTCTCACCTATTTTTTTATTTTTGTTTTTTATAGAAGCAGGAGGAGGAGAAGGCTCAAGTTAAACGGAAGAAAGAAGCTGTTGAGAAAGAAGAACGGGAGAAACGTGAAAAAGAGCGACGAGACAGGCGTGATGGCAGTAACACTAAAGACGATCAAGACGGCGATCCTGGTAGTCCCACGTCTCATAAAGGTCGCAGTAGTAGTACCGGAAGTAGTAGAAGAGACAAAAGGCGGTCTAAATCTAGGTATTAACATTTAACAATTTCCGGGAAGTGTTTAAAAATTCATTAATTTACAATATAAAATTTATTGTAAGCATTTTCTATCTTTCTTAAGATCTAAGGAACGAGAGAGGGATCGTCAGAGGAGCGACAGAGATCGTGATAGAGATAGAGATCGAGAAAGAGATAGAGAAAGAGAACGAGAAAGAGATCGTGACCGCGAAAGAGAGCGTGAAAGAGAACGTGAAAGAGATAGAGAAAGGGAAAGGGACAGGGAACGAGAAAGAGAACGTGAAAGAGAAGAAGCAAGGAAAACTGAAAGAGAAATTATGCGTGAAAGGGAGGAAGAGGAAGAGGCGAAAGAGAGGAAAAAGAACGAAAGAAGAGCGAGAGAAAAAGAAGCAGCTTATCAAGAGCGTTTGAGAGCATGGGAAACGCGGGAACGTCGCAAACAAAAGGAATATGAGAAAGAAGCGGAGAAACGCAGAGCAAAACGGGAAGCGAGAGAAAGGGAAGCAAAACGCTTGAAAGAATTTCTCGAAGATTATGATGATGAAAGAGACGACGCTAAATATTACAAAGGTAAAGAACTTTCACGTCGTCTAGAAGAGAGAGCATTGGAAGCAGAAGCCGATTCGCGGGATCGTTGCGCCGAGCGTCAAGAGCTTCAACGCCTTCGCGATAAACTTTATGCTGACGCTTCTCATCCAGATCCAGCGGCTGAGTTTGAAAGGGTAAAATGTTCCTAAATAATGTGATATTTTGGTTTATGACTAATTACAATATTGATTTTTATTAAGATATGTAATATGCATTTATCTTTCGTTGTATGTAAACTATTCCTTCTACATGAAGACATTGCTTATTTCAGTTAAAAGCTGAACGGGAGGAACAGTATAAGCCTAAACCGGTTATCACGATAATAGACGAAGAGGATGAAAAAGTGGTGAAAAAGGAAAAAGAAGTTATGCCGCCCATAGAAACTGAACCAATTGAAAGTGATAGTGACGAATGTGTGCAATTTGATGATGTTTCTCAGTCAGAGGCACCATCTAGAACACCACCGCGGCATCACCACCATCATCGAAGACATCATCGTCATCATCAGAATCATCATCGTGATGGCGAAGAAACTGAAGAAGTTATAGAAACAGATAGAGAAAGTGTAAAGGGTACAAGATCGTCACCTTCTAATCAAACAGTAACAACACCAGTTCAGTCCATTCCACCCACATTAGATGAAGATTCGCGTATGTCTCTCGTTAGCGAACCAGAAAAAACTGGTAGTAGTGAGTAAATGATGTGATTTATTTAACTTATACAAACACTCTATTTGTGTGCCACATTTTACTTTTATTACAGGTAACTTTGTGCCATTCGCTATGGGAAGCGGAGGCAATCGTGGTGGTGATCATGGAATTGGTAATAAAACTCCTGCTAGTCCAAGCACGGCTATTAATGTTAGTACGCAACAAACGAATCAGAATAAAAAGAAAGGTCGGATCGATGTTAAAGACGTATTTAACAATGACGATGATGACGATGGTGCTAATAACGCAAAAAAGCGTAAACTAGTTCCTTTAGGTAATTAAAAAGTATAAATATATTTTTCGTTTAGATAATGTATGATCTTACTACAATTAGTTTATTTAAGATGGAGTAAACAGGTGTTGGTTAAACAGGAAACGATGGTTGTTTAACGTGAACTAAATACAATAACGTGCTATA
Organism: Bombus pyrosoma; assembly: GCF_014825855.1. Classification (NCBI taxonomy): domain Eukaryota; kingdom Metazoa; phylum Arthropoda; class Insecta; order Hymenoptera; family Apidae; genus Bombus; species Bombus pyrosoma. Next base: position 1,699,791 of record NC_057771.1, on the reverse strand, counting down.
ATTAAGACAACTAAATAGTTAATTTGCAACTCTCGTCACCACGGTTCCAACGCTCTCTCTCACGCGGACCACATTCTCTCGACAACGCAATTCGCACTCTCTGACTCCTCGATTCACATTCTTTGACTTCTCAACTAACACTGACTGTTAATTCGTCTTTCTCTCTTAGCATCCCTTTGTCTTTTCTCTTAGCCCCACCACGCACGTGTCCCACAACCGCTCGTGGCTAGGGTCATGCAGACCTTTTCCGCGTAACTATTCGATTGAAGGACCGACGATACATTGGCCTGTCGGCATTTAGGCTTTTTCGCGACATTGTTTATGGTTCGCCCAATATCTCTTAGGCCTCTCGTCCACGATACTACAATAATATACGATTTTTATATGAATTCTATTCTAGACTATGGTGAAGAGAAAAAGAAAAAATCTAATGAAGAAGCTCCTAAAGCTGGTAAAGAAGAAAGTACAAAAAGTCAAGAAGAGAAAAGAAAGCATATAAAATCCCTTATTGACAAAATACCTACAGATAAAAACGCTTTGTTTGGCTATCAACTTGATTGGGCAGTAATAGATAATGTAAGATATATTATGAATGAATATTTATGAATTAATTTTTCATCAATTTTTGTTATTTTTATAGACATTAATGGAAAAGAGGATAAGGCCGTGGATTAATAAAAAGATTATTGAATACATTGGAGAACCTGAACCTACATTGGTAGATTTTATTTGTAGCAAAGTAATGGCCGGCAGCTCGCCTCAGGGCATACTTGATGATGTACAGATGGTAAATAATTTTTATTTTATTATTATTTATTTATATAATATTTTTGTTATTGATTTTATAATATCATATGTTGTAGGTATTGGATGAAGAAGCAGAAGTTTTTGTAGTCAAAATGTGGAGGTTATTAATTTACGAAGTGGAAGCTAAAAAAATGGGCTTAGTTAAATAAATGAGATATCAATTCAAAAAAGTACTAATCGACTTAAAAATTCATACTACACATCAAATTCTTTTGGTTAAAAATTGTATTATTTAGGTTATGTACCTCAATACGTGATTACTTATATATAATTTGTAGGATCTTTCGCTAACCGAAAAACACAATGTTGCTCGATTGATAGGTAAACTAAATGTGTAGCAATTGAAATGTTAAATACAAATTGTAATTACGATTTATAATATTTGAGTTGTGTCTTTCCAAATTTGTTTATTCGTAGTTTTAAAGGGAGTTGTAGCATGTTTATAAATGATAGATTTTTTACATTTTTCAAGAAGCTTGACGGATTTAATTTTAATGATTATATAATTTCATCATTTACAAATAATTTTTTCAAAATTTGTACATAGATACAGTAAAAACAACTGATTGTTATCATATGTGTACATATATAATATATATTATTATTATTATTACTATTATTATTATCATCATCATCATCATCATTATCATTATATATTACATGCGCGCGCGCGCGCCATACACACGTAAGTTTTCTGTTAATATTTTTTTGGTTTGTGTCACAATAGTTTGACGTTAAACTAGCTACTAAAAAATGAATAGTGATAGCTTCTACTGAACAAGAATTATGATATTTAAAACAATTGTTTTTACTGTAATATAAATGAAGGAAAATTATAAATTTGTATTGAAATTATTAATACGAGGTGGTATGTATGAAATAAATTTTTTTGAAGGAGGTAAGTAGCAGTGAGAAATATTTAAGAAAATTGGAAAATTATTACGATAAGATTCAAATATATTAAACTATTATTGTATTAATTAAATAATAAACGTATCTGTGCTTTTTATCTCTTTTACATTATGTTGTAGTTTCATTAATTTTCTTAATCTAATTAAAAAGCTAAGATCCAATAATTTTTTAATCCCAATTTATTATGCCCTATTGTATTATGTTAATGTTAATTTATAATATTTCAGTTTTTTAATGTGAATAATTGTTAATAAATTCTAAGACATTGATTTACGTAAATTTTAATTTTATATTTTCTAGAATGTTTCCTAGAATAACATTATATAATTTGGAATAACACCACTAATTGCTGAAGATTTCGGCCGCCTAAAAATATAGATAAAGTTTCTAACTTCACTTAGAACGCATTATTTTTACGTTTTATAGCTCTTTTATTCAGCTCTATCTGTGCAAAGCTCCCAAGTTACACGTATTAGATTTAATGGATCAGCCTACAAAATTTGCATCGTTTAAGATATTTTCTATTAAATGCATTAAATTTGAATAAAATCTGTAATTCCAACTAGAAGATTTCATGTTTGCGGTTGTCAAAAATAAGAAATGTATAACAAGTGATTTTAAAAATCAAGGAAGATTGCCAGATCGAATTAAAAGCAAGAAAAGAAAACGGTAGGTTTCATCAAAAAAGAAAACTGGTAGAAACAATTACGAATTCTATTCTGTAGGTACTGAAGGCGAGTGCGTGAAATCTGTAGTAGAAAGTCGGCGAGACGGGTGTCCCGGCTGCGTAGTACCACTTCTCATATTATTTGTCGTTAAGTGCATGAAAGCTTTTTTCGAGGGCTTAATACAAGCTCTCGGTTAATAGCGGAGCATTATTGTGTTCACGGGAACCCGAGTACGGCTCAGCTTAGTGTCGCTCTCTCGCTCTCCTCTCTTCTCTTTTCCTCTTTTTTCTTCTCTTCGGTACTATACGAAAAACGCAGCAGCCCAACCTTTTATGGATTCTTTGTCGCGACGCGATTATGTACCAGCCAGTCTTCTCGTCACCACCTCTTTTTCCTGCCTTTTTCTTATGTATTTATACACACGAGCCTCAGTGAAATACACGCGTGTTTCCTTTTAAAGCGGCCTCGACGCAGTCTTACTGATGCACGACTGGCTGTGACCAATTTTTTCCCGTCGTCGAGGGACAATGCTTTTGTGCACGAAATGCATTCTGAATACGATAAGAATAGTGTGGATTGATGATTTGAAAGACAGACAATTGACAATCGCATTATATCTGTTGGATAAATGATATAAATACGTTATCATGATTGAATTTTTTAAGAGTTTTATTTAAATGTCGTTTTTTTGTTATTATTTGATATTTTTATACTACCAATTTTAATATCACTAATTTTTAGCAGTTTTGCCAATTTTCTTGATTATGTATTGAACAATCACAACTTATTCGAACATTTTGAATTTCATCGGATTCAAAATAATACTGTTGTACAAACATCGTTTCATTTCTATTGTAATTGAAGTATTTGACCTTAATAAATATTAGGTTTAATATTTTACTTGCTTTGGAGCATAAAATTTAAGCATTTTATATATTATATATATATTCTAGATCTTGAGGAAGATTTGTATTAATAATTCGCTTCATATTTTCTAGTGTGTTGTAATATCTGGGTAAACAGCGTGGAGAGGAGAGGGATAGGAAAACGAGCAGAGCAAGCTCTCGGTTTACCACGGCCAATTCAATGACTATGGTATACTGTACAGAGCACATTACCTGCAACAATTGCATTATACGCTAGACTATTGTGTTGGTACCACATCCACATTAGATTTGAAGACGCTCCGGTTTAATGAATTTTGTTGGTGATTTTGGAAGAGCTTCTAGTTAAATATTTACAGATCTGTCGGATAATTTTATGGCACGATGAAAATTCTCATTATATAGTATAGAAACTCTGCAGAAGAAATTAATTCTTACTCTTGACACTAATATTTATAACGCAATAACGACATCGAGTAACAAGATAGAACTTAAATAATGAACGAAAATAATTTGTGAATTAACCAGCTGAAAAGGTTGTAAATATTATTTGAAACATTTCATCGCGATATGAAAGAAATTGTTTGGCTCAACCATCAAAACAGGAATCAAGCGGCCTCGTACACGCCACGTTAACCTCACGTTTCAGGAAGATACAAACGAGGAAGAGAAATTCCCTTAAGAGATTCCATTCAGGAAGACAGGAAATTATGTCTGTCGAAATTAATCGTCAGCGCGTTAACACGTAGTCGAGAACGATAAGGCGCGCGAAACGCAGGAGTGCGAGGTGAAAAGCGTCGAAGAAGGACGAAGCAAAGTGAAACACAGAAGGCAGAAGGATACGCTTAGCATTTTACAGACGAAACGTGCTCGCCAGACCGACGATCGACAAGCAAAAAGCGAAGAGGAGGTCGCGGGTGCGAGCGTTAAGGTAAGCGGGGATGGAAGCGATGGATTCACACAGGGATGGGTGAAAGGACTCAAGGAATCGTCGCACGTACCTGCCAGAAGAAGATGAAACGGTAACGAGTGTAGTTCACGGTAACTAAATATTCGCAGGATCGTATCGGGGCCAACGACGGAAAAAGGGGAGTTGAATGCTCGCTTTCGTCGCGTCACGGCGCCATTCGACGTCGCCATGCTGTGTATGCATGCAATCGTCGTCGTCGCTCGTGGAGACAATTTATTCTCACGGTTTCGCGCGCAATTTGCCACGGGCACGTGTAACGAGGATAACGAGAATCATCGAATGAAAAGCCAACGTCGTGGCTGCAAATTGCGTTTCACGCGACATTTGCTATAACGCCTGCCGCGAATATTTCTAGTGGGCCCGCGGCCCTCGTGGCATCGCTCCCGGCCGTTCGATCTTCTCCGATACCGAGGCAATCGACTGTTCTGTAAGAGATACTCGATACGCTCTTTAACTCGTCGCCTTCGTCATCCTGTTGCTTCTCTTCCGCGTCAATCTCGTTTCTCATATTATCGCGAATTATTTGTAGAATAGTTTTGAAGAATCGCTAGATGTTCGTGTTTAATCCGTTTAAACGTTAGTCGAGGAATCGCACGTATTAGATATTGGGTTAGATTTTTATGATACGGCATAAATAGTAACTCGTAAAATCTTTAATCTGTTTGAATAACACAATTAAATTTGTAATTAGCTTTTAATTAAATTTTTTTAATCGATCATCATTGTTTGCGCTGTACTGTAGAGGAACAATTAGCTCGAACATTCCCAACAGCAGAAGGTTATTTTATTCGGTATTCTTAGCAAAGTAAAGCGCGGTTGGTTAAAAAAAGGGAACGAGGGAACGATTAATGCTCGCGCCAAGTTTTTATTGCGGGAATTCAATTTCCAAAATAAACATTTGCAAAGAGAACAACTGTTGACAAGTCCATTCTCGTGCGAATTTCAACATTTACGGTGAATGTCCCTCGACATTTTGCCTCATATATTTCCGCGTCCACCGTTTTCATCGGCAACGATCGATACCGGCTATTTTTCCTGCTATTCCAGTCAACTGCACTACACAACGTGTGAAAAATGAATTAAAGCTTCGAGCTAGTAGTTTCCTTTTCTGGACAAGAGAGAAGGAAGAAGGAAGAAGGAAGAAGAAAGAAGAAAGAAGAAAGAAGAAAGAAGAAAAAAGAAAAAAGAAGAAAGAAAAAAGAAGAAAGAAGAAATAAGAAAGAAGAAAGAAGGACAGCGGAAACCATTATGGAAACCAACGATAGAGGCATGCTGGCGATCCGGTTCGCGTTGCAAAAGCTAGCATGTCGCGCAAAACCGTAAAAGAAAGTGGCTACGACAAGACTATTCAAATATTTGAAGTTCCTTTTGCTGAGGAAGAGCCTTATGATGAAATTACCGCGTCCGACTCTAAATATAAAAACGCTCGTAAAGGAAGTACACGCGTACTCGCGAGCCAAGAGGAAATGAAAAGTACCGCGTGGCTAGATGTTTCGTTATAATTTTGGGCGATATTCTTGATAACGAAACTCGTGAATTAATCAAAAAGATAACGGTCTAATTTATAGAAACGGAGAAAGAACGAATATCGATGCTTGAGCCTTCGATCGTTGTTAAACATGAAGCATACGTAGTTTTATTGGTAGTAAAAATTGAAGATAAAATTTCCGTATTTATGATCATATAGAAGGATGCGTTGTGGTGCGTGGATCGTTGACGTAAGATACCTTACATTAACTCTTTAGAGACTGCTGATGCAACTAGCGAAGGTGTTACGAAAAATGTTAGGTAATTTGTGAAATTATTTTTTTACATCATTTTCAATGGTTTCATTTTAATATTCAGTTGCAGTTGCTATCGTTTTGTAACATGTTGGCACTCTTTAGAAAATAATACGATCCTAGTAACCACTTTTGGAACTATTGATTTCGGTTAACAACCTTTCGTGTGTGAGCGAAAGCGCTTTAGTAATTCGTATATCGTTTTACATTTGATTAGCGTGTAAAAGCTGTGTAATTTTTTAATTAGAAAATATTATATAGATCAACTTGCATTTATTGCCGTAAATCCATGTTGCACGTTCGATATTTCAATTACATCTAATTCACAAGTCTAATTAATACAAATTACAAAATGGCGAATTATTTTTTGAAGCCATTTTTTTACGATAAGACAAGTATTATTCCAACGCAACTTCTATGTTCACGAAATTATTACAATATTACAATAACTTAGAAGCATTTTATACATTATAAAATTTATAAAATTTTAAATTCTATTAACAAAACCATTGTCGACATTTCTAACAAGAAGCTTAATACCAATAGCAAGGAATTTATCCTCATCCATAAACATCCCGGTTTACTCGTCTGAAACTACTACTATCCAACTGAAATTATCCGAAAACCACTCTTGTTTTCCATTGATGACAACGGTGATACGATTTCGAAATCCCACTATGCTAAACAATCACATTGGAAAACGGAAACGGCGGCGACGAGAAAGCTGATAGAAGAATATATAACACGCGTGTTGTAAGTTCACATCGTGGCACGTATGCGGTTAACAATAAGTGATGGGAGTGTAGGATGCGTCCGAGGGTAGTTGGAGGATGGAAGCGGATCGTGGATGTGAAAGAGAATGACGCACTGGCGGGCGCAGCAACCACATAAGCGCGAAAATGAAGAAGCAATTATTCTAATGGAGGCTTTGGGAGGATTGTAGCCGGGACAAGTGAGGTAATCCATGAATAATACCTATACCCTTCTACCCTTCTCTCATCCATGCTACTCTACCAGTTACTATCCCATATTCTCGTGGCCCTGGTGTCGTCTGCCTGTTGTCCTCCTCCGCCGTTCGCTAATATTATGCTAAATTCCGGTAATCCTTGAATGCCAACCTAGCCACAGATACAGTATCGCTATCTCGACTAACGCGTCCGATTCGAGGCCAGTAACGCTCTTGGTCTTCGTCTCTTTCCACTTTGGTCGTTTCTTTCTCGTATCCATCTTCTCCAGCTGTTCTCCTTCTCGTTTTTTCTTCTATTTCTCTCTATTCTTCTCTGTTCGAATGCTAATCGAGGATGTATGCCAGTATTCGCGGAAATCTAAGACGAATCGTCGTGAAAAGGGAAGAGCAAAAATCGAGAGGTCAAGTTGAGGATTCAAACGGGAATTTCTGCCCGAATCCTCCACTGGTTGAGGACCATTTCTCGTTCTATTCGATCCTTCTCTACCATCCCGTGTTCTATCCGGTAACAGGATTTTTTGGACGAAAAGGCAACCCGCACTTTTATCCGACTCTATTCGTCGAATTTTGAAAGAATGATACCTGCTCAGGGAAGTTCTTATTTACGTGTATTCAGTATTTAAAGTCGCTTTCTGGCCTTTTCCTCGAATAAAGCCAAGCGTTTTCGCGATACGTATTATACTTAGACTTTTGTATAAAGATTATTGGTACCAAGTCTGAAATCGAATAAGTTAGACTTAGGAATATCTTCGAATGCTGTTTTTAATACTGTATGCGGATTATTTTGTACATTTTTATCCTGTCTTACTTGTAAGTGGTAGTGTTAAAAAATGTGTCTTAATATACGTACCTGGAATAACCTGGAATTTAATTTGAGTTGTATTAAAATAAATTTTAATTTTTTAGATATCGTTATGTTGTTTCGTTGCAATATAATTTGGTAACGTTTTAATTAATTAAATGTTTTCGACTGTACCTATTCACTCGCAAACGATAATCAGATTCATATACAGTCTATTATTCTTTCTAAATCTTAATAATTAATTAGAGAATGCAATAGTATAGGCTGTTTTGTACAGTAACATCCAAGGAATTTTATTAAATAGTCAAAACAATTCAAACACGAAACGATATGCCTTTAATGTAACCACCGTCGCGGAACGAAACACGTACCGTAGGTAGTATTACGGCGAACGACGCTGAGCTCGTTTTCTCATCCGTGTAATATTACCAAGAGAACACAAATCCAGTTTCCTATTTCTACATCTGAAAATGATACGTATACGCTGTTATGGAAATTCAGTGTTACTTTTATGGAAATATCCGTGGCACGTCATTGCTCCTGTTCGGACGGGATGGACATTTTACCGTGATTATCCCCACTGTATCGAATTGTCAAAAAATTAAATGCCACTATTTAAACCGCACTCGTAAAACGCTCGACTCTCCAGGAAATGAAAAAAAAAAAATATTAAGTACTAATTTTTTATTTTCTCCTTTTTTCTGGATTAGCATGAAAGTACCGAAAATTCAGTTTCTACGATACAATTTCTTAACTTTCTTTCTAAGCTTTCCTCTCGTACTCTTGATTTTACCACATCACGAATCGTGTTAACCTATGTAACTGAAATCTTGGTAGGCATTTCGAAAAACGGACTCGGGGGAGACAGAAGTAGAGAATAAAAAGAACGAGCGGAGGAAGATGGCGGCGGAAGAAAAGACTTAAGGTCGAGGTATACGCTTGTGCAAAGGAGACTATTCGAAATGTTTCGGTCCACAATCTTTTTTCCCCCCGTTCTTCTACTTTCCTTCGTGGCTTTCTCGTTTTTGTTCGTTCATTCTTTCCTGCGCGACGCTCTCGTCGCTTCTTTCTTCCGCGGCACGGTGCCGCGTCGGAAAAAACACAGCTGCACTACTTTATATTACCATTCTTTGGGAAACCGTGGGCATACCACCACAATTTCTGCGTCTAGGATAAAATCGGAAGTAATCATGAGAAGTGGGGATCTCGAGGGTGTGTGTGCGCGCGCGCGCCAGTACAAGCAAGCACACAGTTGGAATTGAAGGGAGAGCCGTGAGATAGGGAGAGATGGGTTAAAAGGGAATGACAAAGACGGGGAGAGGTATGAATTGGTGAAAAAGAGGCCGCAGAATCGGCGGCCAGAGGGAGAAGGATGGAAAAAAGTAAGTGAACCCCGGAGTGCAGCGTATCAGAGCTTGTGCAACGCTGCATCAAGCGGCTGACGATGCACTTAGGGATATTAGTAAAGCCCCGTCGAATAAGAGCCGACGTCTGGCCTGTCTTCGTTTATCGCCGCCCGAAATGCTGCTTTTAACGCGTTAATCGCCGTCCCGTTATGGACAAGGTTAATAAACTGCGTACGTTCTACAGAAATTTTCAGTTGGTATCCTGTACAGAGAGTGTATTTCAGAGAAAGTGTTTCGGAGAAAAATTTCGGAGGAATCAAGAATCGTGTTTTATTGATGTCTTGTGAATCAGATTCCTGTTAGAATTGGAAAAATTAGAGAATTGAATTTTTCTATGGATTTACGTTCATTGCAGATTTTTTGTTTTTCGGCAAATATTTTATGTCCTCGTTGAAATATTTAACATTTGTGTAGACAGAAAATTTTATATGTAAAAATTAGATAAATCTTTCTTCGAGAGTTTTAGACATTTATCGAACTGTCTGATAGCAAGTAGTATATGATAGTACATAGTCAGGCATTGTGCATCTGATAGACTTCACTGCTCTTTTTCTAATTATAAAGTGGCTATCATATATAAATAAATGTTTTATATAAAATATAGTATTTTCTTCACACTATTTAATTGTAAATCATTTAACACCTAATTTCTTTTTAATTTAGTTTTGAAGAAGAAATAAAATTCATCCTACATCTGGTAAATTCTACTTACCAAATATTTCACTTACAAAATCATCGAAAATTTCCAGGATAACATTTAATCACCTTAATTCGATACCTTCGTTAAATAAAGCAACCAAAGACGTGTCGCCGTGCGCAAAGATACAATGGCGGAATTTACTTACGTGCCGATTCCTCTTTCGACCATAAATGAGAGTTATTTCAGAGAATGATAATTACAAAGCGTCTACGGGAACGAAGTTATATTCAACGGAACTGCCAGGATTAAATATTTCATTTATGTCTGCAGGTCCGACTTAATCGGTTTACGTTCTTTGGGAGTTGGAAAAACCGCCTAGCCCCAGAACCAGTAGAAAGATTTACTGCCGCTTGAAATTCTGTAGCTTTATATGTGTAACACCCGCATACCGAACAATTTTGCAAACCAATCGTTACAAAAGGAATTTTTTCTTCTTACTGTAAAAAAATCCATAAATTCGCATTAAATCTACTGAATCAAAACTTTTATATCTCGATATTCTATATCAGTTACGTTTTTGTTTCATTAAAGTATTTCTGCTACGTTTTTTCTATACAAAATTGGTTGTTCGAAGAAATATTTAAATCATTTTAATCCTATCTCTGTTCCGATATCGTATTAAGTAATAATTGCAGTTCGTATTTGGCCAGGCTATAGAGTAGAGCCGCAATGACTATTCTCGAACGGCATAGTACATTGTGTGTTCGAGACTCGTTACTCGATTAGGATCATTATACCGTTTCTAATGCGAATTACCAAGAATCGTAAATTTCGGCCATTACCCGACCACTAAATCGGCTGTATAATACCATTTTAGCAGTTTTTATGAAACACGATGTATGAACTAAAGGCAAATTCACAAGGTTGGTTTTGCACAGATTTATGGTCTTTTAATTTTCTACAGGATAAGCAATGCTTCGGTACATTTTTTATATCTCACACGAGAAGTTATCGTTAGAAGAATCGTGAAATTATTTATTAATAGTAACTTGCTTGATAAATGAAATAATAAACGTTTCAAGAATGAATATCGTATGTTACAAAATATTTAACAACAATAACCGAAGACAGAACATGATTCATGGATACCTAAAATTCCGCAATTTAATGGTTTTACAAAACCAACGAATTTCTGTAATAATTGATACTACCTGTGGGCGCAATAAAATTAACTGTTTATTTCATAAATTGCCCATGAAATATTGATATCCGCAGAATCATCGACGCAAGAATGTAATTGATTTAATTTCCTCGCAGCCGCAATTTCCACCATATTCACTACAAAAACTCATTTATTCGTTTTTTGTTAATCATAACCAAACGAATTGTGTTATTATTTCTAGCACGCTGTCTTGTTCATTATTTATTCATATGGTAATGATAACACCAAAAATGCCTTTGTTACAAATCACGCGATAGAAAGCGTGTTAACTCTTAAAATTTAAGGTTAAAATCTTAACGTATTGTTTCCCTCCAATTTAATTATTTTATTACCTATATCTGGTTCAATTGAAATTCCAAGTTTCGAATTTTCGACAACGCGAGGCTAAGGTGGAACAGTTCCGAATGCTTGAATGTCCGTTCGACTGCGTGAATGGTTTCGCACCCTCCCATCCTTTGAAGCCGTATATTCGTTTCGCATGCTAAAATAGGTAATCGGAAGTCTGCGAAATGAAAGGAGGCTGCGGCCTTCCGACCACTACCTGTTGCTATCGTGGACAGTAGGTAACTGAAACCGGCGGATGGATTTCATTTCATCGACTGCTTCGGAATGTAAGGAAATTTCTTTCGGACCGTGTTCCAAGAAACGAAACAAGGGAGAGACTGCTGCTTCAAATTATTTTGTAGCGATGTAAAATGCTATTTTGTGTAGATAATGTGAATGAGGTCGCTATGCCTTACGGCATTAACAGATTTCATGCACGCCATGCAATTTTTGTAAATATTCGAATACTTAATGACTGGTGAATGAATTTTTTAATGTTTTATATAATATATTCGTAAAAAGTAAGCTACTGTAAGCTACTAAGTTTAAAGCTTTTATAACGGATAAATTTGTCGTTCTAAAATCGTTAGAAAACGATCACAAATTGCACGGATATTCGATGTATACATAGAAATTGTGCTCTGTTGGTGCGTTTGGGATTCCATGAAACTAGAATTGACAAAGGGTAGCTTGACCAGAGTTGGAGAAACAGCTGAGTTGCATCTTGAGCAAATTTGTCGGAATTAGGAGCGGCCATAATCTTGGCTAACTGGAAGCAACTTAAGAACAGTGCGATACAAATACCAAGACCACTTTCTGAAGCCTTTGGATTTCAGTCGAACGGAAAACTGACGCAGAATTTCCACATGCATTTCGTGGAAGGAACCTTGTCATCACTTCTCGTTTCCATCAACCGAAAACTAGGAACGAATCCAGAAGTTTGCCATTTTATTTTGTGTTTTGACCTGTGCCGCGAGATTCTCGAGGTAAGCGCTTTAGTTCTTTCGGTACTTCAACGAGAAATAGCAACTTTCACATAGCCACGTGTACGCCGTGTATATGTCGTACAATTTTTCTAATGACCATTTCTACTTCGTGGTTCTCTAAAGATTGTTTAGGCCAATGCGTAAAAAGTTCCAGAGGTGTGGGCATTCCAGAGGTGATGAATTCTACTTTTGAGAGTGAATCTATTACATGTGTTTAGGCAAGATTATTAAAGATATTTCTGTTATGTAATTATAAGTGCTAATGGTAAATGCTTTAAAATGGTATTTTGAATCGCATGAAAAAAGTGAAAATTTTCTGAACTGAAATGTGAATATTATTAAATATAAGAATATTCAAATCATTCAGCATTATAAACTTATAAAATTTCTAGGAAAAATTACGAATTGGTCATTCTGTCCGCCCTAACAGTCTTAGCATTAATGAATTTCTAATCGGATGTAGTACCAATTAAGCTTCGATCGGCAGATGATTGGATAGTTATTGAAGAGAAAAGGAGAGAGAAAATCGAGATAGAGAGGGAGTGACTTTCAATCTTCTGTTCACCAGCACGGGAGCAGAAAGTGCACGCTCTGCTACCCTGACATAAATACTGCTTTCGTAGACAGAGCAAAACTTTCAGCCACAGTCCAGAGACTCGACTGCCGAGAGTTCGCTGACCAAAAGTCTTCAGCTTTCGGAAAAAGGAGCTCCGAGTGCCTCGCTACCATTTCCCGTCCGAAGGAGGGAAGAAAAGAGGCGAAGCGCCGGAAATTTCTTCCTTCCTCCCTGGTTTCGGGCAATTGGACTTGTACGCGCGTCGAGAACCGCGACTAAGCACGCTATCTCTTCTGCTACTTTTTCAACCGGTCTTCCAGGGGCTCATGGCTATCGGGCACGCATATGCTTACTCCGGATTGATATCTGGTATTAAGTAGTCACTTGCTGGAAGCTAGGTGGATAGGGTGGACAAGTGACAGGTTGGAACCGGATGTTGGTTTCTTTGAGAATTGTCGTTGCTTGTATTTCTTTGAAATTGGTTGACTGTGTGAAATTACTGGGATGAGGTTGAATTTAATCCCTTGATATTCAACTGCACAGAATTCGGCTTTCTTTCTTACCACAAAGGCCACAAAAGGTATCGCACGTACTTTTATTTTCCAATGAAGCGTTTTTCTTTTAGATTCTACATTTCATTTTCATAAAATCAAATCCTTGTAATCATATGAAAAATTGCAATCATGTGCTTAGTATAATTGGACCTAGTTAATTAGAATATAGATACAATAGCGCGCGAATTCATTTTGTAATAACTATATACGATCAGAGAATATAAAGTAGACAGTTTAGAAGATGCAAGAACTTTATTATGCAAAAATTCTTAGGTGTTATTTATAATCGATTCTTCGAAGTCTTCAATGAAAAATAACTATATATTGCCATTATATGGTCGGCTGGGAATTCAACTAAATATTCATTAAAAAGCAAAAAAGGAAATTGAATACTGCTACTACAGTTTGAAATAAAATCGTTCTTAGTGCAACTAAAAAAATTCACATAACGAGAATATCACAATGCTGTCGCGCAAATGCTGAAACTCGATATATTTAATATAACAGGCGAAGTAAGGACTAAATGGAGTTTTCCTTACGGTTATTTCGTATTCAAGTGTCAATAGGACGAGTGCGCATCGAATTGCAATATAGGAGGTCGAGTGGCGACCAAGCGGGGATCTCTTCGTCTCGGATCTTAGATAACGAGTTGCCCATTGGACTTCCTGATACTTTTTCCAGCCATTTCCGCGATATAGAAGTCGAAGAACTTCCGTCGCTGGTGGAAAGTATCGGTCAATAAAGATGCATAGCTCAAGCATACAGTCCGAGATACCAATAAACGGTTATTATTTGCATTAATTCTTGACGCGAGCCTCGAAACTTTTTGGTTACTATTGTCTATGGGTATTCTATTCAGGCGAGGTCAAGCGCCTGGAATTTCTTCTTCTTTTTGACACGATTTTATTTTCCTTTCTTTTTTTATTGCGACGCTGCAGATCTGACATAGGAGATTTATTGCAACTTTTTTTTATTTTTGATTGGATAAATTATAATATTACGCAAAAGTTTTAATCCATGCATCAAATGGAGGTGGTATCTTTCACAAACAAATGTAATTGAATGTGATTGTTAGAAATTCTGTTGTATTTGTTAAAAAGTATTTAATTCAAAAATTAATAATTAATACAAGGAATGAAAATGCTCAAAAATCGCTAAAACTCGTAAGATATACATAATTTCATTTAAAGAAATCTGAAAGATAATTATGTATACATTTTTCGATATCCAATACGTTTTATATAACAAGTAATATCAATCGATATTTATTTACCGCATAGATAATAAAAATTCAGATAAAACAGAAATCTGACGGAAGGAAGACACGTTAAAACATAGCGATCGTGTCTCAAGTGTTAATATTCTTCCATCTAGAAACTTCCTGCCTTCCTGCCCTTCTTAGAATTCCGTGAGCGCATGCCGTGAGATTAATATTGACGGCTTCGAGAGCGTACCGATATGCACGCTGGAGCAAATTTAATTTTCGTGTCCTGGGGATATCGGCCGGAGGGGAGTAACGGAGGATGCTGGCTATCTCCGTCGGACTGCGGACGTTTCTTACCTGCGTTGGTTACGGCCGGATGCGTAGCCCTGTCCAAGAATATAATTAAAACTTTACCGCTGTATCCACAACAACTGATCGAAATATAAATCAACAGGCTCCTCTAAGTTTCTTCGGATCATATTTTCTCAAGATACTCGTCTCGAATTCCAGCGCCATAAAATCTGACCCCGTTTCGAAATCAACCGACTATGATCTTTTTAAAGATCTCAGTATTGAGTTGTACAGACTTCAGAGAAGCAGGAATGATTGGCTGTTTTGAGAAGTTAATGAATATTTTTTTTATCATTTTGTGAAACCTTTTCAATTGCGTTACGTGATAAAACTTTGAGAAGGATCAGTGAATGTATTTTCGAGTGCACAATTTAAATACAACTAAATTCATAACTATTTTCAAAAATGAGATTAGGTAATGTATATGATAAGGAAAATGTTAATGAATGTATTAAATTTATTCGATGATGTGATACGGTACGCTTCTTTCAATTCATCGGCACAAAGTTTCGCCAGAAGGAATTTTTCTTTAACACATTGGATGCGCTCTGCCCATCAACCTATCAAGTTTTAACAAGCAACACCTCGCGCTGCATAGTTTAAAACTTATGTAATAAATCGAATCTCTCAAGAAATCTTATTAGTATGCACCCTTCGGCAAGTCGCACAATATTAAGTTGATATGCGACCAGCCTCGGTTCGAGTTACTTTCCAATAAATAATAAAATTTCTCATAACTCATCGAACTCCGTTCTCAGACGCAACTCAGTGATTTGTTTAATTAAAAGGATTGTTCATTCTCGAATGAACTCGGAAAATGGATATTTTTCGAATTCTTATCTTAATCATGATTGCTAAACTGTGGATGTTTATTTACACCAAACAAATTTATATTTTTATGAACACAACTAAAAAAATAGAATCTACATAAATATTACGAGTATTTTAACTTAGATATTTTGGAGATTTTTGAACATTATGTGCATTTTATTGACTGTTAAATTTCCTATAAGTATAAAAAAGTTCTATAATTTACAAAACAACACTAAAACTTTGAGGCAAATTGGATATATTTTCTAATCAAATTTAAGATAGGTATGTTACATCTTTGATAAGATTTTTGCATATTTATCGCGACTCAAAAAGATTCCTGTAACCTAATGTTTTGAGAAATGATTTTAAATCGCCACGAATTTCAAAATTTCCACAGAATATATTTTTTTTTTAATTTCAACGTTGCCAACAAAAAGAATCTAATAATCGGTAATAACGTAGGTAGAATCGGCGCCTGGTAATTACATGGCGCAGGAAAGACGTTCGTGCTGGCGGAAGAGGGATTAGGGCCTGGTAGAATCGAACTCGTTGGAGGTGCACGGAACGCGGCCTTTGCAAGGCCGTTTGTCATGCAAATACGCTTTGCCTGGCATGCAAAAGTGAGCTACGCCGATCTGCCGAAAAAAAGGAGGCTAAGCCTGTGGAGTTTTCTAATTTATCCGAAACGCGAGCAGACGGCCTCGCAAAGTCAGGTGGCTGAGGCAAGAGCAAGAGCAAGGGCAGCAGCAATATCCATTAGCGAGTGCTAGATATTCGCAACTGTTTCGTCAAGAAGAACAGAGAAGGAGAAAGATGTATAAAGAGAGACGAATAGATAGAGGGTAGCTTTGGTCCTGAGATAGACAGAGGGGTTGCCAGAAGTGGGAGACGTAGAATGGGAATGAAGTGGAGGTTAAAGGAATAAAAAGGGAGCAAGGGTTCGAAGAAGTATGGGGAGGGCATGGTGGTGGATTGTGTATTATAATCGAGGGATAAGATGTTGAGTATTTTTGGAGACATCGGGGGTGAAGCGTATAAAGGGAGCATTCGCGAGAGAAAATATTGCAGCCACGATTAAATGGGCCTTACCTCGGCCCGATTGAAAAGTAATCGTGTGTGCTCATCAGAACCTTATTTATAGCTTCAGTATGTGTGAAATAAGTATTTCTGTGGCGTTATGCGCTTTACTATCCCGGGGATAATAAGGTCTCGGTAAAATTAAGGGTTACAGAGAAAGAGGCGAAGTTCTTATTTGTTCTGATTTCTAGTCTGCTGCCTCGAATGAATATATGGCGGACGCCCAATCCGCCATAAATATTTCGAATATTTTGATGGACTAAAGAATACTGTGGAATAAAGAATACTGTGTTATTCAATTCGCTAATATTTTAATATCTTTAGTACATTCTTATATTAAATTCAGTTTGATGCAGAGTATTTTAATAAACTTAGAATTTCTCAATTATCTTCTGGAATCATCAGTAACTATTTTCTGCTTATTCGGCGATACGGTTTGTATTACTTAACGGATACATGTTTTAATAAATATCACAACCACTATGTATTTCCAAGAAGAAAGTTTAACATCATATAACGATAAAAAGTTTTCAAAATTTTCCGCGTTGAATGTCCTGCAAATTAAACCTTAATATTTGATAAAAAATATAAAAGCTTCTAGAAAATATGCTTTCTATATGACTCACTAAATATGCGCGAATGAGAACGAAAGGAGTTTTATATTTTAAAAGGAACGAATTGATATCGAATGGTATAAAAATGTTTTCAAAATAATTTTCCATTACGACTATTTTTATGAAATAAACGTAATTATTAAATACGCATGTTTTTTATATTAAAATCAGTTTGCAAATGATCGTAACACTATGGTGATTACAGCGTCACAGATGAAACGAATCAAACTTTTATTCTCAATTTTTTTTACTTTTCCACCTTCTATCTCTCCCGTTTTCACGGTTCACGAGATCGGAACTTTTCATCTTACGTCGAAGATACTTTCACGTGATTTGCCAATAACTTATGTACAAGTAATTTCTGTTCCGTGATTCTAAGTGGAGAACTTGATTCCGGAGCACGTATCGTGGAAGATTTAACGTTCAGCAAGTAAGAATCGTTTCTCCTCGCACGAACGCTACTATATTCTTCGAAAATTCTTTCAACGGAAATAGACTTTAGAATATCGAATGTTTCACAACTTTTGACAGCCATGTATTTTTCACAGCGAATTTTATAAGTTAAAGCAAAGCAACATATTTTATGAATTAATAATCAGTGTAATATATAATACGATAGCCTAATATAAATTAAATTCCATTTATATAATATTTTTCATGCATCTACATCTTTCATTTAGATATATCAAGAACAGTGTATTGTCGTTATTTCAATAAAGATGTAATGATCTCAATGTAAAGTAATGTGTGTTGATTAATGAACGACGGGTTATGCTGTAGTTACCCTCTTGAAAGTAATCCTATATGCAGTAAAAGACCAAGGTTCACGGATTGTATCCATTCTTGTTAAATAGGTGTCTATAGCAAGTGAATCAACGTCAGTTACTGGCAATCATTTATCACCAACCTTCTTAAGAATACTCGCTCAGTCTATGTGAATCGTTTGCTTTATACGAATAATCCAAAATAATTTGAATGATATTAACATGGCATGATACAGGCATGAATGGATTTAAATAAATTTACAGTTGTTTGTTATGCGATCTTTCTGTTTTACAAAACATTTACAAACAATATCTCGTGTCAAAATATGGTTAAATAATTCTAGGTAATGTGCACGCGAATATTTTTGTTCAGTTATGATTATATGCTCATTTCTGCAAGTTTGCAGTACACCGACATAGATATGATTACCACGATATGGCCACCATAGATTATATTTGTTAAACAAATACAAGCAACTTGTCATTATAGATATATTTATGTCTATTTGCCATTTTCATTTATCACCGATCAAGTAAACTATGATCTATTCTACCAGTCATATGTTTGATCACGACAACACATTGGTTTATGCCATTGATCGATTGTCGCGTCATATACTGATTCACACTACTTGTAGCGGTCTGCGCACGTGTAAATACACGAACCAATGTTCATACTACTTGTTGTTGTTATTAATATTATTAAAGTTGTTATTATTAATCAATGTCTTAATATTAATGTGTTTAAATAGTAGTCTCACGACTATCGATTATCGTATAGTCTAACTATACGATTACGATCGAATGCACGAAAAAAATATGTATTGTAGGATTTTATTATTATTTAGAATGAATTAAACAGTAAACAATAGTTATTTAACGTGAACTAAATACAATAATATACTATAACTAAGACAACTAAAAACTCTCGTCACCATGGTTCCAACGCTCTCTTTCACGCGGACCACACTCCTTGACAACTCTGACAACACTCTGACTTCTCAACTCACACTCTTGAGCCCGACAACGCCGGCACTAAAGAACACTAAAGAACTCTCTGGCAACACTAAAACTCTCGCTCGCAACACTAAAACGCGACAACGCCGGCAACACTAAAGAACTCTGGCAACACACAAAGCTCGCTGGCAACACTAAAGCCCGCTGGCAACACTAAAAGCCTGTTAACTCACTAACGGCTACCTTTTACATATACTTGGTCCGCACATGTCCCATGGTCAAGTAGACCCTGTCAATTACCTAGGGTTTTTCTCGATATTACACTATATACCTGGCACGCACATATCCCAATATCAAATAGACTTTCTTAATTATTCAAGGTTTTCCCCCGATACTACGATATTTTTTGTTTTATGTATATGTCGGAGATGAAAGAAAATCCCGTAATATTGTAATCTAGATTCTACCATAGCCGTAATTAAACAGTTGCCATTCAATCCGATTGTATTTATTCGAGATTCATTTGGGTGCGAAATCGAGAATGGTCCATCAAGCCGTACTATCTGACTGATAACCCACGGGATGCAACTAGTACTTTGAATACTAATTATAACGTCACTAATTTCGGTTCTCTCCTATTTCTTTGGCTGTCAAACCTCTGAACAAAATTTCGGTGTTGAAGCGAACTCTTGGCTTAGGTGCAATATTTGATTAAATGGTAAATAATAGCAGTGATAGTGAGTCTAATGTAAGAAAACACGATATTTTAGATGCACCCGAGGACGGGCCTTTCTTTTGGAGTGATTAGGAAAATTTCCAATACCCTAGCCCGGACTTTTATTGTAGCTACCCTTAAGTTGTAAGACGCTAATCCGGTTATGTGTACTCAGGGTTTATGACAATGGGCTTGGGCTCGAGGTGACATAATGAGACACCGAACGTAGCCGCGGTCACGGGACGGACATGTAACAACAGAGGCATGGAATAATTATGCAGCTCTCCTTAAAAACAAAGATTGACTCGAGAGGTAGGGAGAAGACTATATAAGGGCAGTTCCATTTGTACGGGAAGTTAGTTAGTTATCGAGAAAGTTATGGAGTTAGTTATTGAGAGAGTCATTACGACTCGTACGTCGAGTCACACCAGGATCGTGTATTATATCGGATTCGTCTTCCCGTGGCCTTGGATTCGTATCGAACCTAAGTTCATTGTCATCGATCTCTCGTTTGTCCGATTACCGTCATTACCTGTAACCTCCTGTAATCATCACCTCGGAACTGTTAACGATCAGTGAGAATACATAACCACAATGGTCAATTCGAGTGAAGGTTTATCAGACGCCCATACTTCAAATCCTTTTCCGACATATACAATACAATTTCGATGAGAAACAAATTTCTTTTAATTTTGTACCACACAAATGTAATATCTTTAACAATCCTTCCATTTCTATCTGTCACATTATGTCATATACTTACAATAAGGCTGGATTATATCTAGTTTGGCGATTACTATTTCGAGCAACTATATATTACTAGAGTCCAGAAATGACGATGTCGATATATTTCATATATTATAAAATACTGAAAATTGTTAATTCTTCTAATTAAAGAAATAAAAACAAACAGAATATCACTGTTATCAAGCAAAAACGCCTCCGTGACTTATAATTCCACGAGAAATATATCCGTCGTTTTGTCCAAGATTCGATCGCATTATATATTGTTTGTAACATTTTTCTCATGGAATACGCGATATCTGGTTGATCGAGCGGCACATGTAACCATGTAAAGGTAACGTTCGTTTCTCGACTCGTCGTTTTCTGATACGGCCAACGGAGTTCAATGTGAGCGAACCCCGTCTAGCCCCGTAGCTTCCACAGTCCTCTGTCTTTTAAGACTTTTTACCTACATCGAAGCTGGAAGTCGAGGCGTTTCCCGTCGATTCAGCCTCCACGATGCGGAAAGGGTTGGAAAAGTCGTGGTCAGAATTGGATCCGGATTTTGGGTGTTGCAAGCTCCTAGGAGAATGCGAATGAATGGCGGGGGTAGGGCACAACACGAAAAGGGCGGAGGAGCTGAAGCTCCAGCCAGACTGTAACGTTGTTAATATGCAAATCTTATCATCGCCGATTTATTTGCGGATCCTTCTATTTCTCCTAAAATACCCCAATTTATTCCTCCACTGGTTTAACCGTACGTTTACTAACTGGTTCAAATGCACATGTGTTCCATCTGATTCTTTACCTGCCTCTCTGTGATTCATTACGATCCGCCGGTTCTATGAAATCACGATAACAGGGCTATGTTGAGAGAAGTCTCATTGCAATTTTGTGTTTATTTTGTCTGAACCTTTATGAATGCGTTTGTAAACGATGTTCCCAATTTTCGGTTCGTTTGATTGGCTATTTGTTTTTATCGATATTGATTGAAAACGTTTAATTGAATTGCGTTCAGGTTCTTAGGAAATATTATTCTTCAGGATTTATTAGTTGTATAATATCCTAATTGAATATGTTTGAAATTTGCAAGAAATTTATTTATATTAAATACTGAACGTTTTTCATTCTTAATCTTGGAAATCCTTCTTTAAAGGATTTCATAAATTTTTAACATACGATTGAATTATTTCGAGTTGTGACATCTTTGCGATTTATAGTATACGTATAGTATCCCTTGTACTCTTATTGCAACCGAATATTGAAAATCCACCAAATCTATTAAACTTTAGAAACTATCCAAATTTTTGTATATTCAGCATACTCTCTTTCGAAAGTATTACTCAAGAAAGTTATTATTTTTTAACTTGTACGAGTGATTTAAAGTATCCTATCTAAACGAAAATGAATGGCAACAAAAGATGGCAAAGAGACTAAACAGCTCTAATCTTCCCATGAAGTATGGTACAACAAGAACTCAGCTCTGGCTGCTAGCGAATGTTTTTCTCGAAACGGACGCAAAACTTTTTGCACGGTAATGATAAATGCTCATGAACGAGTCTACGAGCATCTAAGGTCGTATAATACGTTCACGTTAGATGGGCGTATTACTATCGCGAAAAGGTGCATTGTTTCGCGTTCAAGGACGTTATGATGCTTCATTATCGGATATTGGATAAATTAGTAGCAACTAAACCAGGATACGGTTTCTGCTGTTAGTAGATGAACGTTAAGAGGGTAGATCTAATCAGCTGGTAATTAAAGTTAAACTATTATAACGCTCAAAACCTCTTGAAATGTATTAATTATATACTGCAATTAATCAAACAGAGGCGAAATTTGAGACACGAACGTTTTGCTCTTACAGCTCTTGCTTGCTAACGTTAAAAGATCGTTTATTTTCCTAATCCCTTAAGCGTCAATGTTGCATTAATGTAACATCTTATCTGCAATTTTTCTCATTGTCAGCTAACGTAAATTATTGAATTTGATATTTTAACATCGTGATTATACAAGAGAATTCCAAGGACTTGTTTAATACTTTTTTCAACCACAATTTCTTTTTGCACCTATCTCTTACGATTTATTAAAGTCCGAAGAAATTGAAGTATCTATAGCATTGTGATAGCAATTTTCTCTAAATTATAGAATCTTTGCCTTATGTTTCTGATTTGTGAAGTGGACTTCTCTATGTTATCTATTATTCTAATATATTTTTTCACTTCGATAAAACAAATTACTTTATTTGTGTCCTTCAATAATGTTGTATTTATGCAATATTTACGAATTATTTCACTGTTCGATCATTAGTGAGTTAGTGATAGCGAAAGTGTTGCATATTATACGTAATATTATATTATGTTATAAACAATAAAACAAATTTTGATAGTATTTTCTTGTAAGAATGCTGTTTATAAAGAGAAATAATATATATTTTGGCGAACATAATCGTCGAGAAAGCGACGTGGATTTATTTTCGAGCGTCATAGAGCGAAAGTATCGATAGCTTTCGAAAAAGCTAGACTAAGATTGAATTGGTCCGCGGGGACGGTGGCAAGAAAGGAAAAAGACGGGAGAAAAAACAGAAAGTGCGGAAAAGGACAATAAAAGATCAAATAACTCTTGCCTCTTATCCTCTGGAGAGCATCTAGCGATGGATGAATATCGCCTTCCTCTATGACTAAATCTTACGTTTGGGACTACTGAATTCCAACGACGAATGAATTATATCGTCGCCCTAAAGAAGGATGTTCATACTAGACCTTCTTCGAAATTCAGATTTTTTTTTAGCGGTACGTAACATTTCACGGTACCTCTTAAAAATTTCCAATTTCCTTTAAAGAGATTAATTACATTTATCATTCCACGAGTCGTATGTCTTGAAGTTCTCTCTAAATGTGATTTTTAACATTCTATATCTCTTGATTATAGAAAGTTCTTATTTATGAGAAAGAACGTTTCAATCGGTCACAGAGTTTTTATTTTAATTTGGAATCTAGGATTTAATAAAGTGTAGTAGTATAGAGTAATAAAATATAATAGATAAAATGCAATCTAAGAAATTTCGGCTACGTAATATTTTTCTAGAATATGAAAATTAGATACGATTCTCTTACTTTGAGCTGGATATTAAAAAATTCCTTTCGTCGTTCGAGGAAAAACACTAGTGCTTCGATAAAATGATTATTATTATTAGATATCGTATAACGGCACAACAAATTATTTTGTAGCCATGAAATTAAGTAAGCAGTGCTCTTATCAAATTTCCTTTAAATCAACGATTCATTTGCGTGGAAATTAATCAAAATAAAGGAAGATTAAAAGTACAATCAGCCATGGCGTTATACGAATTGCGTTCGATATTTTAATTAAAAGAGGAAGCGAAATATTTAGCAGAATTTCAACTACGATTTTTCATAAAATTTATATCGGGAGAGATCAATTTGAGAATTGGACAGTTTCGCGTTACTTTCATTCGATATTTTTGATAACGTGACTCCGCATAAACTCGCGCGAACTTCAGGAATTTCAGTACCGTGAAAAGGCGAGATCGATAAAAATTAATGCAAATGGAGTTTTTCATGGGTATGGTATACTCGGTGAAAATATACGCGGAGGGTTTTGTTTTATTCAATAGAGACAAATGCTTGTTGACACGGACTGGTGTTTTCGCCGGTTAGTTCATACACGATGCAGCGCATTAGCGATTCTGATGTATTTAAGTATGCACGGTTTCGTCCTCGTGCTTTTCAATTTTTCTCTCGGACTTCTACCGGAAAAAACACCTGTCTGTCCGACAGGATAGAAAAATCTAAAAGAGAATAAAGGCGTTCGTTACGAAGAAATATCGAGTAACGTTGCAACATCGAATCATTGCTCGATTCTTCGATAAATTTTGTAAAGGTGCAAGTACAGGGAATTATTTAGGTTTGCTGGAGTTATTCGTGTATTTTAATGACGCTGGGAATATAAATAACATTTTGTGTTTTAACTGCTTCCAAGATATTTCGTTTGTATTTTAGAGAAGTTTAGAACTTCTACTGTGTATCATTATGTTCATGATAATCTTGATTTAACAAATTACAAATCAATCTAATATTAATTCAATCAAGATTGTGGAACAAAAGTAATTCGAATATTTGAAAATCCAAATGCAAACTGTTTAAGTTTACGCCATTCAGGATGGAAAATTCAGCGACTATTAAGGACGTGATGAATTCAAGTTGTAAAAGTTGTTCGAATTTGTGTGCGCTTGGAATTTTAAGCGAAAGCTTCACAGTGCAGTTCAAAAGTACGCCCCGAGAGAAATTTATCGCGAGATGTACAAGAGCGCGAAAGCGCGTTGCGATTTTTAGCAGCTCGATTCCTTCTTTAAAACGTTTCCTAACTGGATATTAGTTATCTGGCTGAGATGAATTTCTGTGTCTGAGAATCTTTCTGTGAAATGAATTTGTTTTAGTTAATGTTCTCGTTTCTTGCGACTCGTAAATCCCATGAATCGACTAATACACTTCAGACGGTACTATTAGGACGAGTGCTAGCTCTAAGACACGAATAAACTTCTAGCAAAGAATTATTCAAGATATATAGAGGCATTTGCAAAATTATATTAGAATATGTTACGCTACGTTGTGTGTTAATTGCATTGCGTTGCGTTTCATTATGTTGCGTTGTGTTACGTTGCATGTTGCATGTTGTACAGTGTTACCAGTTAAACTTTCGTCACAGCAATTCGATGTATAGAGAGTCGGGAGATGGTATTTTTTTCAGTTGCTTGGTGGCCATTAATTTCATATCATTTTTCATTTCGAAGTTCTGTATCCAACACCGATGATACACCGCTGAAATAAATTCATGTTGTCGGCTAACCGGCGTGCAGAGCGAAGAGATTAATCGCTGACCGCCACGAATCATTAAGCAACAATTACATACTAACAACGATCATCAGTAACGCTTTTCCATTTACATAATTGTAGCGTCGTGAGGTTGATTAGTGGCTAGTGTCCGATATGGAATCAGGAAAGACGATTTTACTGGTCTGCTATTATGTCAGAGTTAAATTCAGCTTGCTGTTCTGTTAAGTATAGCTTTTCTTGGATTTATATCTGTTTCATTTCAAGATAGTGTATCAAGGAAAATGTACTTGCTTGAGGAAAGGTTTGTAAATCAACTCTAATAATCTGATAACTGTTCTCTCTTTCCTTCTTCTGCGTGTGTTTCAACATGTATCCGCGAACAATTCAAGCAAATTACCACCAGACGAATTCTAACATCGACACACATCTGCCAAGTTAATTTTCTCTTCAATTCGACTAGAGCTCCATATTCCCAAAAGCTTCAGTTCGTTTATTCGGTGGTCTCACAATTTGTGCGTAAATCACTACTCTATGGAATTCCTTATTCCAGTCCATTATCACCTTAATTAACACATTATAGAGGATCCACTTCTTTCTATGCCATTAAAACTCATTAATTCTTTTATTTCCAGCCTCACTATGCGTACATATACACATACATACATACATACATACATACAAACATACATACATATATATATGACTTTTCCAGCAGTGTTAGGTTCATACATGGGCATAGAAATGCCTACTGTGAGTGTGTAGAGACGGCGAACACGCGTACGAATGTATATGGGACATACGCGAGAAGGATGCGAGGTTGGCTCGGAATTAGACCATGTAAGGAATGGTTGATGGGCGTCTCGGTAGCCGGTGAACTAGCCGGTTTTATGGGACGATGGTTTTACGAGCGTATCTAACCCATCCGCCACCCCCTAACATTCTTGGCTCGTACGTTGGAGAGGAAAAGGTACATGGAATCTAGCGGAACGAACTTCGCCGAGTTACGCTCGAACCCCGTCTCTTTCACCTTCCTTCTATTTCCCTTCCTCCTTTTCCCCCTTTCTCAGTAGTTTCGACTTTTAAGGAATCTTAAGGAATCCCACGTTATCCGTGATCGGCCAATTCCTCAATGCATGCTCGTAAAAATGTCCATAAAGCGGATATATAATTGTATCCATTTTCTATTTCTTGTTCATGTTGCACTGAACGTTGACGCGTATCACTGCAGCGACGGCCGATCGTTGCCTAACTTGCACTACTGGCGCGAAAAGTAAATGTTTTGGATATGAAATTCCAGGAATTTTGGATTCTGCAGGCAGGTTTTTCTATATAAAAGGAATTTTTGTGATACTTGGACCTCTCACGTTAGATAATATTATATTCTTATTCCCTTATATATTAATGTTATTAGTGAGATTTAAAAAGTTATAAGTTGCGAATTTTCAGAGCTAATAAATTCTCTTACATAACAATAACAATAACAGGTTTGCCAGTAATATGGATAAAGTTTAGTAGCTGTGTTTTATAACTTGCAATTCAGCTAATTATCCAAAATTAAAAACTCTAAAATTTAAAGAAATCTGTTTGTCTTCATTTCTCTGTTGAATATATAATCGCTGACATTTTCTTCAGGACCTATGATTTTCATTAAAATTTTTTTTCAGGATAGGATAAACTCATTGTCTCGTGATAATACGTACAGAAAGAAGGTGAACAGTGAGAAACAGTTTTGGGAAAACGGGTCTTCGGAGGGCAATTCACTTGACAGGACTACAAACAAGTTTCATGCGGAAAATCAGACATAGAAAACGAACTACGTAGGTCAAGGTGTGTATGGCCAAAGGGACAAAGGTATCGTGAAGCGACGTGTATAGATATCGATTGACAGGGAAAAGCAGTTCGAGAAACTAGGGGAACATAAAGGAGATTGAACGAGAATGTACGGTACACATGTAAAGCTGATGGATACACGTATCTATCCTCGTGATACTACATACTATTGACTGGCCTTTCTTTGTGACTTTCGATAGCATACATGAAACTCTTACGCAGATCCACAAAATTGTAACTTTTTATATTGCACCGTTTCTAGTTGTATCGAGTTGTTCGAGAAGTTTGTAGTGTGTTTGACAATCAATGTTTTATACAGATGGATATTAAAGAAAGTTAAAGAGAAACATCTGAAATCGATTAATTATAAAAATTTTGTTTTTATCAATGTAAGGTTGCATTTCGTGTATCGATGAAAAAGAAGGCCAAAAGTGTCGAATGTTGACTAGAATATTCAATTCCAATGTCACCGGATATAACATATTCACGTTATTATTTATTGCAGGTTTTGTAAAACTCTTTTAATTATGAAGAATTGGATACTTTAAGGGTTTAAATTATCTTATTGCTGAGAAGAATAAAAAATTGTTTGAAAAAGAAAAACTTCTGATATTAATACACTCAATAACATTCAAGTAGTGAATGTAATAATAAATAAATTATAGAATATAATTTTTATATGATTTCAAATTTCATAATCAATTCTATGGCATCGTTTTCTCCGTATCTTGTGCCAGATCTGGCGAGTTGTTTTTCTACGAAGCAAGGAAACGAACGTGGGATCCAACGCGTCGTGACCACGACCACCAGCAGCAACGAACGTCCGTTCTGTGACGGATATGATATTGCCGGAAATAGAAACGCGATTTCCCGTGCGATCTATGCGTCTGTAATGCCGAATACAAATGGGATATGGATATACCCAGTTCACTGTATGGTGGTAAATTATACAGGTGTAGGATGTGCAGAAGGGCAAGGAAACATTGCCAATGGCGTGGTAATCTTGTCAGTGACTATATTTTCTGTATTTATATGTTATTTACTGATTCATTTGGAAACATCGCAATCTCGCCGTTCGACGAATCCTTACTTC
The DNA here is from genome assembly GCF_014825855.1 of Bombus pyrosoma. Lineage (NCBI taxonomy): Eukaryota > Metazoa > Arthropoda > Insecta > Hymenoptera > Apidae > Bombus > Bombus pyrosoma. Next base: position 1,671,315 of record NC_057771.1, on the reverse strand, counting down.
ACGATTCATTTTAATAAAAAAATTGTGCTCCATTAATATTTCTCTATAATATGACGAAGAATCGAAAAATTACGTAATTTTTTTACTGGATGTTTGTTCCTATATAATCTTTTTAGTGAATATTTATTTACTTATTATGGCATGTTGATAAGAAAATCATTGGAAATTGCCTAGATGCGTGAAAAATATATCTCTATATGTTTGGATTGGTTAATAATTAACGAAAGATGTTACTTTTGGTGTGTATACTATCAGATATTTTATTTATCGAAAATGTTATTCTAGTACTGCATTCATGCATCGATCTATAAATAATACGCACGAACGAGTGGAGATTAAAGCGGAGCCTCTAGGTTCAATTAAATATTAAATGTAAAACGCTTAAACGCTTAATTTGTACCTGTTGCGTCAAAATTAGCAGAGAAATAATACAAGGCACGGTATATATATTCATCGACCAATTCACTCGTTCACTTCTTCTTATCAATGAGAACTGGGTTGATATAACGAGTAAAAAGATGAGAATAAAATTAACTTAGAGAGTAATCACATTTAAATAAAACAGATCTTCCAATAATCTAATAAACATAAAAACTTGAGTCAAATAAGGTTATTGACACGATAAATATTTGATATTTTAAGTAATATTTTATTCTAATTAAAATGAAATATTGTGACAAATTCTGATAATAACCTACGACACAGAAACGTATCGATTTTACGATTTATCGCTATATTTTGCCCTCTGTCTACGCTATTGGCGTTCGTGCAGTTACTATGCGGACAATATACACGAATAATCGGTCGACTGAACTTCCCAAATCGTTACACTTTCGATCGTATAAGAACCGTGTTATACGCTTTTCGTTCATGCTCGCCAGAATACCAAGCAACAGGAAATTATCTTTGCGAGGTGAGAAACATTTACGTTTGAACTCTAGCAGGAAAATAGAAAGCAAAGTCGTTACATACTTATTATTGTTTAATACTTTCGTGTGTATTGAATTTATTCTCGAGCACAACTCGAGAGATGAAACGCGACACAGAAACTGGAAAGAGAAGAAAGAGAGTGTTTAAATAGCGTATTCGATTCTCATACATATTTTGTGGACTCTGGCTTAAGAATTGAAATACAAAATGACATGGAAATTAATGCAGAGAATATTACGATTTTATTTTTATAAATACAATAATTTTACATATAGAGTAATGTGAGATATTTCTTTCTTGTTGGTAAAAATAATTGGTTTCATAAATGAAAATTCATGAATAAAGATTTTTATTCGACACAGCATACGCGCGAAGTTGTTAAAACACTCGTTATTCGTGCGTACGGATTGAAATTCATGCTGATAAAACTTTACTGACAGATAATAAACCCTTGTTTTGTAAATTGTTAAAAGCCAACAGCACATTGTAAAGCACGGAATAATGAGAAACCTTTTTTAGTAAAAATATCTCGGTGAAACTAGATAATATCTTATTAATCGAGCCGTTTCAGCGGTTTATGATATTTTTTACGCATTGTGGTACGTTACTTAGAAGAAAAAAAGGCAACATAGAAATAAAATACAAAAAATCGAAGGGAAAAGAATGAAAAGAATTGAATTTTCCGCGTTTAGTTCGACCGGGGAGCAGCGTGTCCATTCGATAGGACGAAAAATTTTGGGATGGCGATATTTCACGGAAGTAGCGTAATAAAACGGAAATTCTGTTAGTCCCATTATATCATAGATTTACGAGCAAATATTTTTATAATTGTGATCCACAGAATGCACGCAAAATACCCGTATACAATAAAGCGATCTGAATTTCAAATTTTCAAACAGGAACAAGTGCTCGCGAGGCCTTCAGGCAGTTGCGGTTTTCATCGTACGTTTCTCCAACACCACGTCAGCGCCAAATTAAACGCACTTCATTTTCAATTTTCGACCGAAGACACTTTCGCGATTGTCCGTGAAAAATATAAAACATAAATATTTATTAGATTTGACGAGTGCCTCGAAGTATTATAAAGTAGCGTTTACATAACATTCTAAACTATAAATAGCTTCTTGGATTCAATTCTTTCCTTTTAATGTATTAAAACTGTAGTTCATAGTGGACATTTTCGAACAATTTTTTATATGAAACACGAAGGAAAATTATATATTTAATATAATTTATATTCTAGTTCATTTGTTACTCGATAATAAATCTTTTTCCAAAATAACGAAATGCAAAAATAGTAAGGTGGATGTTTAAAATTATTCTTCCATGTAATATTGTGGCATGCATATGAAAGCTTCAGTTTCGATTTCAGCGGAGAATTTTTCTGTTGCAACGTTTACAAGTACCTGTTTTACTAGGTGAATCGGGAGCGATTTATTGTAATACGGTAGTAGCATACAGTAGCAGAGTGGTCATGATGCATCGTACATTGTTGTTGATGATACACTAACCGATTGCATATGGTAGTAGTGTGTTGGATGTTTAACTTAAATAGGTTTTATGATCAATGGTAATAGAGATACAATTTTAAACCATATATTGTAAAATGGTGCCACCTTCGTAAACAAATTTTCCAAACATGTAAACAAGCTATTGTTCTCGCTTTAAATCAAGACACACACGAAAATTGTCTCAAATAAAATTCTTTTCCAGACAAACGTAAAATAATGTCACACAATTTAACTTTTCAGTTCAATTTTATATTTCCAAACTTTAGTCTTTATAAGCGTTTTTTATCGAGCAGGGAAGAAGTAGAAGAAGCAGCGGTAGCAATTTTTTTTCCATAAAAAGAGGTACGTTAGCGAGAATCGATTTTGCCACTTAGAGACGTGGGGTATCAAATAAACGTTGGGAACCGACGAGCTCTATAATAATCAGTGGCAAACGAACCGCAGAACGATAGAACACCTTTAGATCGTTGATTTATTTCGCGGGGGCCTGTTAACGAATGACAGCAACCATTACCGACATGCTGCCGCATGCAGTCGTCACATTTGCACGCACAAAGGCCTAGCAGCGTTGCATTGTAACGGAGAGTACGTCAAAGACACTCGTGCTACTGTCACTGGCTCTGTGACCGTGTAAATGTCTAATACTATACACGTACACAACCAGCATGCGTAACTTTGCGCCGGATCTGCGCCGCGGCAATTTAACGTCCTCGGATATGATCGCGTACAAAGCTGTTTATCGTTGCAAGATGGACAGCTTCAAGACTTCGTGTGTATTCGTTCGTGTCGAATTCGTGTGTAATTTCAACAACGGTTCGCTAGCCAACATTTGACTGACGTTGCACATTTGCTTTGTTAAACGTTGCTGTTGCTTTCGTTACAGCGCGCGTGTTTTCCTTCAGCTCGTTTTTCACGTAGCCTGTTGGAAATTGGTACCGGCTATTTTATTAAACTAGTTTCTTCCTAAACTAACAATTAGGAACGATAAATCACTCTTTAACGTTTTGCATTCCAATTAGTTTGCGTATTCGAGTTCTCGATGAAACGATCACCAGCGTAATAGTTAATAATTTGTACTTTCGAACTCTCCGATTATTTTTGTATATCTAGAGTGAAATATCGTGGCCGTAATAAAGTTAACGAAAGAATCGTAATTGAATGAGAAAAGTTTCGACGAGCAAAACGGCCAATGCTTAAAGGAGCTATTAACGTTAAAGAAGAAGTATGAAATTCGAAATACAGTCTAGGTGCGTTATTAATTAACTAAGAAGTTCGATTAAATTTAACGCTAATTTCAATGTGAAACAGATTTTACACCTTATAGATCTTATATAGAAGTGATTTCTTTTCTGTGGTTTAACGTGGTTCTCATTTGTCACGTGTCAACGGGAACGAGCATTAACATTCCGCGCCTCGTCGTCTAGAACAGAAGAAAATGTCGGACAGATAGTATAGGAGTTAGGCAATGAATAGAATCTATTCGAAGTGGTATGAGACCGACGGATACGTTGACACGATGAATAATTACGAACGTCGAAACGTTTCATTTTCACGTCCGCCTACAAACATTCACCGATTCACTAACATACATTCAGAGGATTGAAGGATTTTCGCTGAGTAATCGTTCAAACAAGGAGTTTATTATCCTGATTTCTTTACATCAGTGTTCATGTTTCTATATTTTTGTATTCTGTATATCTTTTTAAAAGTAAAAGATTACATTTTAAATATGTACATAAAAATGCATTTAACCGATGAATTTATTCGCTGAATCGTCGATAAGCACGGCTAAAGAAAAAATCCGAATAACATTCGTTACTGACCATAATTCGATCAAAGATGAAACTTTCGTTATTCCAGTTTGCGTTTCCTCGAGACTTCGCAACGACTTTCTCGTAACTCTCTTGCGAATCTTCATTAAGTACGCACTGAACTATGAACAGCTTCCGAAAGTTAAAGTCACTTATCGGCGATGAGCATATCTCCGGTAAGTTTAATCTACCCTGGAATCTAGATTTCCTGCCGGAAATCGGGACATTGATCCTTGTACCCGACGACGGCAGATTACGATCCGGGAATGTTTATTAAATCCAACTATGTTTCTTTCCGCTAGCCCTCCCCCACCTTTCCTCGATCGTTCTCGTTCCTTCTACTAGATTAAAAGTCACCCCTCGCAGTCCTCCTGACACCCCTGAAACCCCCAAGCACGGTCGTTGTTATTATCGTTTCCTTTTCCTCGCTTTTCTCACTTTTAACGTGTCACTTTGCACGTAAACGTTTTCTTTTAATGATCTAATAATTTCAACTTTTTCTCCCTCTTTGCCTGTTACTTAAGAGATTTACTCGTAGGATATTGAAATGAATTTATCGAAACGCAACTGGGAAATATTTTCTATTTTACATTTTACATAGTTATTTGTTTCGCGTTTTTTTTTTGCGAAATATATGGCGGTGAAAAAACTATTAATTTTATTTTAAATTGCTTGTCGAGAATTGTATATCCTTTGTATCCTATAGAATTTGATTCAATAAAAATCTACTTTGTGTACATAAATTATGCGAGGAAAAGAATTTTTAATCTAGACTAGCACTGGTAAAATTACAAATAAATATTATGTTAGTATACATTTATTTGTAAATTAACATTTTAGAATAGCAGAAGGAAGTGCATTCGTTTAAAAAATTATACTCCAGACAATGCACGACACTAAAACGTGTTCGTCCATTTTCTTCAATTACTCCAGTTATCTTGGCGTGATACCAATTATTTCCCCTGTTGTCAGGAAAATTATCGCAATTAACGGCGACGTTTATGAAGTTGAATGAATCGTGTCTATCTTCATTCCTGCCATTTTTCTTGATTAAAAAAGTTTAATCCGACCTTTTCATAACGTTATTATTAAATCCGCCGTTAAAAAATCACATTACGCCTTAATAAAACGATATTGAAAGTTTATTTGTTTACTGATTAATATTTCATTTTATTTCTTTATTCAGTCAATTATTACAACTGCAGAAATTAACAAGGAATATTCTCGGAAAAATAAAGGGCGAAATATCATGTATCTTCATTCTTAATATCGACGCTTTTTGTAAATATTTAATATTACGATACATACACTCGTCTGTATTTAATATTATATAAACTGATTGGAAACGCGTGTAATATTTAATATTGGATAAATTCGATTCGATTTTGAACGCGTGCAAATGGATACCAGGTTCATTTGAATCCTGGATAATCCCATGGCGTGCATTCTGTGGATTCGCACTCATGCCAAACTAGCAGTCACTTGGACCGACTGCACAATCTATGAGAGCGACCGGCGGAATTTCATTAGCATCGAACTGCTGCCACCGAACTGTCCAAGTCTACCATTCGTACCACCGTTTCTTCTCTATGTCAGATTTGTCTACTGTTCCTGTCGGCCTCTTTTATGGCTGTACCGACTTGTTGATGATGCCAACATTTTCATTAATAACATATAGAATAAGACCGATGATGTCAAGATGTCAAACATACGTGAATAAAAACAAAGTTGAATTTCTAATTAATATTTTCGGAGGTTAATCAATAGAACTCTGCGTATAAATTAAACTATGTGTAGTGGAGCTGGTTTAAGAATTCTAGTACGATAATATTAGAAATGGGCATTTCTCTTCATTATCTATGATCTGGAGAATATAATTTCTGTTTAAGTAATATCTAAAATAATATGAAATATAAAGTTATATAAATAAATTTTAGTATAAAGACATAGTTAGCAATCTTGTCAAGGTTTCTTAAGTAGAATCGCGTTAATGTTCTTCGTATTCAGTACACGTACGATGCGAGTATGTCTTATCAAAGTTGATCTTGGACTATTCCCAGCAAACACAAACTGTCGGCATCTTAACGAACCAATACTGTGCCGAATGTAACTGAAATCGATCGATACGCTTCCATCCCCCTTCGTAATTTGTATGCAACAAACTTGCCAATGCTCTTTACATCAATGGTATCTTCGATTCCCCAAAGAAGATTTATATCGAGGACGCAAGAACTTTAGAAACTTCTGCTTTAAACTCGACTTACTTTAGTTGAAATATTTTTTTAAATATACCTTTAATACCGTGGAATTAAATAAATTATAGTAATGGTTAGACTAATTATTAAATTAATTTAATATGTGAAACATGATCTCTTTTATTCTTCAAAGAACTAAATCACTGTTAATTCTGGATCATTTCATCAATGAATGGATCAAATCGGTTGCACGAAACAGTTGGCAAATCTGAAAGGCGGTTCAATCATACGTTGATATTTCTACGATACGTTAATATATAATTACAAGCAATCGTAGATCTAACGTTGAACAAACAGCCGCGATTCGTATTCGATATTAATCGGGCTGCAAACGACTGCAATTACAATTAGATGATAAAGCACGATTGGAACAGTCGTTCGTACCAATACTACCCTATCGATCGCTTCACGTCTAAGCTAGTAGATTAAGAAATTTAACTGATCAAAGAGAATATTTGCCTTTGAGCCTGTGTAATTGGTGTAATTAACATAATGTGTAATCCCGTTTAGCCGGTGTGATCCGCCAGTTCGAGTGTCCTATGAAAACAGCTTGAGCGATCTTGTAATGCGTTCAAGAATCTGATTATATTAGCGAGAGAATACGTGTTAACGAGTATTTAATCTTTCGAGGATTCAATCTAATTTGCGTAGCGGATAAAATTTTGTACGTATTTTCTTTTTTTATAAGTTAACTAGATATTTGGTTTTAGAGTAAAAGACGTATGTAATATTGTGAAGGTAAACACGAGAATACATTTAGCGAGAATGTACTACTTGATTTTTGGCCCAATGAAACTGAAAAGATTTTCCAAGATATTTATTCTTTTATTTATAAACTAGTCGGATTCTAGTTAATTCTACAGCAAAACAAGTAGCACTGTAAAATATCGCCAGAACAAAAGAAATTAAACGAATACAGAACACGTACATTAAATGAGAAAACTTCGAGCGACAAGAGAGAAACGTATACAACGTGAAACTAAGCGTAACACCTACAACCGATAATCATGTGTTAATTTTCACCTTCCATCGAATAAAAAGAGCGCGAAAAAGAAAGAAGCTAATCCAGACTATACAACGAAATTCTTATAGGCAAAGGAACAACCTCCGATAAAAAGAGGCACACGATAAAAAAAGAAGGAAACAGAGACGCGGGGAGAACAAGGATCTGACGATAGAAGAAGCAGATACTAGAAAAGAAAAATACGAAAAACCATGAGGCGAGCGAGAGAAGCTGAGAGGGTGAATAAAATGGGAAGAAAAATAAAAGACTAAGACAAAATTCAGTGTGCAAGAAAAAAAGCACGCGAGCATGAAAAGAACTACGAAAACGAAGTTGTAGTTCAGTGAAGGAGAATTGAAAAGATTGAAGGGTTGAGATAGAAGAGGAGAAGGTAGTTGTTGCTGAGCGAACGTTTGCCAACGTCTCCTAGACCATTCTGAAGTCTATTACGGATTCCGTGGAATTATGCCGATTAGCTGGGGTTCCCCGGAATTTACACCGGACTAGCGCTCAATACTAGCCTCCGCGGCGAAATCTCATCTCGTGGAAATAATTAAAACCCATACCTACGCCACGGCACTGAGATCCCTTTAACTAGCAGCGGCTTCTCATCCGACTACCTGTCGCTTCAGCCTCCAACGTCCTCCGCGAGTCGAACAAGAGCCTCGACAACGGATTATAAGCGAAATCGCTCGGGTTTGGATGACTCGCGTGCTTCCAGATATAATCCTGAAACTTCAGTTTACGTCCTGGTCCTGAATGCATGTTTAAAGATTGATTGTTAAGTATTTGCAATGTGATTCCTGTATGTACGTGTATGGCTCAATGTCGATTATAAGCAGTGGTTTGATACTTGATAGTAATTTTAAATTGGTTTAAATTGCGAGATTTCAGTTTACATTTAGATCGTGGATGGAGCTTGATCAGGGATAATTGTTTGATACATGATCATTTTTACTGAAATATATATAATTTTGTGCGCTACATCGGATCAGCCGCGCAGTAGTGATACGCATATATGTGTGTGATTATGTGTGCGAGTATGTGCGTGTGCACTCGTAGAACAAAAGAATGTCACTGTTCCGTAAGCATGGTAAAAAGTGAGAGTAGAAGAGTGCTGAACCAAGTGTAATGGGTATCTACAAACATCTTGTAAATCACATATTATATAAATACAAAACTATTTTATTATCAACCCTACATGTGATAAAAGTGTTCTTACATATTTATATCGGCGATTACGATCCACAATTCTCAACAATTTTGCTCATGAGTAGATGGTTGAATATCGACCACAGTCTTGTGACTTAATTATTTTATTTAATTGCTTTAATTTAATTTAATTTAATTACTCTAGATCACGAATATTCGCAAAAGAAAAATGCTTACTCTTACACGATCATTGGATTATGAGTATAGGATTATAAGTATATTGAATATAATTTGTTACAGATACTGTTGAGTAAAATAGGATATTGAGACGAGGATGATTAAGCGTTTGGTGTGTGATCGTGATTGAATGCATGAATTCTGATCGTTGTTAAACAATGATTTCTGATTTCGCTGTGAATTACATGTCGATTAGAAGGAGAAACGTATGGTTTGGTTGAGGAGAGAATTCGATACTAGACAGGTTGAAAAATTCTTGACTGGCCTGGTTATTCCGGAGAGGATACGTCAGGTTGCTTTACTTGCGACAGTTTCTTAAAGCGACGAGGAGTTTTTAAGTTATGCAAAGCTATGCGACTTTGCGATCAGGATTCTGTGGTAAAGTCGTTCGACGCGATTCTTGATGAGAAGAATCTTTGAATCGCAGTGGTAGTTTGGATGATTTGATTGAACGAAGCGATTTTTAGACGGTCAAAGTAATTCAGTTTCAGTGCTCTTAGATATTGAGTAATTCCTTCCTCCTTTTACTTTTCTCAATTTTCCTTTACTATCTAATGACATAACGTCGTTAATAAACTATGGTGGTCAATATCTTTTAACTTCGCAAAATCAAATAAAAGATCAGTTTCACTAACACGATTTTACAGAAAATCCAAAAGGTAAAAGGATTATCATATTCTTCTCTTGTAGTTTTTACATTTGATTGTATAAAAAAATAACCATCTATCTGTTCATATAGTTTAATAATCCACCATGGCAATATCGCAACACGTTCAAACCACAAATAACATTCACCACTTCGCAACAGTTCCTAACAAACTGAAATTCAAAGCATTCTTATTACAGCATTAACCATCAACGATTACATATGGCCAGCGCTGATTACAGGTCTCCGTTTCGCGTTTTACGTGATAACGAAATATATATTATGCAAATATGTTTGTCGTGCTTCGTCATCAAATTCGGCTGGCGGATACTGTGGAAGCACGGCCGGCTCGGTGGCCCAGTGCCGATAGCATTATTATATTATTCGACTAATGTTATTGCTGTGTTATGCGCCGGCCAATTAATATTGCGGACACGGGGCAGCTTTCCACATACACAAGGAGAGAGAGAGAAAGAGAGAGAGAGAGAGAGGCTTCGCCTTGGTACGCGATATCCCGATGGAATCGACTTCGCGATAAAATTGATTAACGCAACGCCAGTAGCGGGCAACCACACTTTACTGTTTTAAGCAGATCACGCGAACTGTACGTATACTACACTGACAACGGTAAATGGAGTAGAAACTAGCTGGAATGAAAGTTTCTACCGGGCTCTGCCAGGCCTCGAATCACGATATCCGGTCCGGTTAAAGAGCAAAAGACAATGGGCCAAAGACACGATCGCGGAATTAACTGTTTTAGCCTCTTAACTCTTTCCGAACGAAGCATTCTTACTTCGAATGGCTTTCATTAACCTAGATATGCTTCGATTTTTTCTTCACCATGTATTTTTCAAAATAATGTTGTCTACTCTTCGTTTCCGTTTCAGACTTATGGTGGCTCATGGAAATATTTGATCATTTGACACGAGAAGCTTGTATGAATATATATGTAATAATAATAATATATAATAATAATAATAATAATAATAATAATGAATAATATATATGCGTTATATATTTTAATTTATTATTTCAACTAAAGAAGTATCTTGCAATTATCCTTATGGCAAGGTAATAGGCATATAAAACTTATCTGAGAAACAATTTTAATTATCGTTTTTCGACATCCTTTATTTAAAAAATCGTGAAGTTCATCAAGTAATTTTTGAGAAAATGAATAGGAAAAGAACTTCAGAACAAAAGAAATGGCAAGAATGAATGAGATGCGTTATAGCATTATTAAGAAGTTTACGATAGATCGGTTAATAGGGAAGAAAAATCAGGAATCTTAGTTGAATATCAAGAATTTCGCTAGAGATTTCTTTGGTTTCCAGTAACTTTGTTGTTACGACTTTCGGATTTCTTCCATTTTCAGGTTTTTTGTCAGACCTTTGAAACTAGCAAGGATTTTGCTGATTATTGGAAAGTGAATCTACAAGATTTTAATTAAACGAAACTCGAGAAATTCCTATTTTTCCTTTGTGGAAATGCCATAAGAACATTTAGCTAGAAACAGTCAGAAATTATATTTAACATTTCCTTCCTTTTTAAATCATATTAAATCTTTGGAAGTGCCCAGCGCGTTAAACACTGTAATACGACACGCTCCTCGCTAGAAAGAACGTAGGCTTATGGTGGTAGTACGAAGGTATTTGAAAAACTTTCTCTTTGTTACGAGGTAACAAGTTATAATAGTACCTAGGAAAGTTTTAGCTATCATTCTGTTCCAACGACTTTTTACGCGAGACGAGCCCTAACCCGACTCAAACTTGTCGGCCATTCATGTGTGGATAAATTGTCAATGAAAAATAGACAGAAACGATCCTCGTGACGAATAATGTGCTAGCTTTTCGAATTTTTATATCTTTTTTATTCTTATTTAAATATTAATATTGTGGAAGGCAAGGAGATGAAATGTCAACGTTAATGAGGTACAAGTAACGCTCTGCAGATTACTTAAAGAAGTATAATAAAGTTGAAATGGATATATAATTATACAATATATTTAACAATTCCTTGTTGCTATATTGTATAATTTCTTACAGTCTAATAATTACATTCTTTTATTATACGTATTCACTAGTTCATATATTTTCTGTTAAAATCAAATTAGTGCCAGACAGTAATTAGAGTAACGATTTAATTACGAATAATAGGACCGATAATTACATTATTATTATTTAATAACTATCATCAATCCCTAAATTGCTATTTATTACCGGTATGCTATATTAACTACAATAATTACTCCTAATTACGTTAATGACTCATACACAAGCTTAATGCAACTCCACCGAATGATCCTCGATTAAGTTAATTGCTAAATAACGGGTGTACACTAATTGCAAGTATCTTGCGGTAAATATTCGCGGAATTGTATAAAATGAGCTCGAAAAGGATCTGATCGTCTCTAGCTGAAATCCATTGTGCCATTGAAATTCCTAATCATGTTGAAGATATTCCTATTCGCGTCGAGTGAACCGCGAAGTGTTATTGAGTCGCCTTATTCATGGTGTGCGTAGTCTGTAAATTCGTGTTTTGAAGCAGGTACCATATTAGAATTCGAAGTTAGCAATCGAACTAATTAACAAAAACAATTTGGAAATCACATTGATCATGTGTATTGTATTACATTATTCATATTTTAATTGTAAGAAGAAATTTATGAAGCTTCCTTTATATTTGGAAAATATTCACTTTCGCCATGCTCTTTTCTGTTTTAATGTTTTTAGGAGTTTTAATTAGAGCTATAACGAATCTATGTTCAAAAAATAATTCAAAATTGAATCAACGTAACAAAGTCGCAGTGAATCTATGTATAAGCTACAAAGTATTAATTATAATATTATATGTCGGGTTGGCGTTATGATTAGAGTTGGGGTTAAGGGCGTGAAGCGAATCTTTGTCGTGCTTAGACATTGTCGTTATGCAATAAAGAAGATATTGACTAGAGCAAATATGATTGTTACAGATATCGACAAGTAACCGTGGTAATTAGATACTCGAGACGCTAATGGCAATGATCCTAGGTTCGATAACGAATCCGCGGTCAACGGGATAACGGGTGTATGTTCTCACAAACTCTAAGTCCGACTCTTGGTTAACAAACGTGAAAGATTCACTGATCGCAAATACGTTATTCCTTCTCGTCGATGAGATCGCACGAAAGAATGAATTTCCGTCGCGCTGATGCCACCGAGGAAAACTATGACGGGGTGTGTCTAAGGGCATGAGATGGTGAACCAAAATTAGTGACGTTACAATTAGTATTCAAAGTGCTAGTTGCATCCCGTGGGTTATCAGTCAGATAGTACGGCTTGATGGACCATTCTCGATTTCGCACCCAAATGAATCTCGAATAAATACAATCCGATTGAATGGCAACTGTTTAATTACGGCTATGGTAGAATCTAGATTACAATATTACGGGATTTTCTCAAAGTTCCAAAGGAAGGCTCCGGTGTTCTTTCATCTCCGACACGGCCATTCTGACTATCACACGTCCTCGGGTGTAACTAAAATATTGAGTTTTCTAACATTAGACTCGATACAACTAACATTATTTGCAAGTTAACTAAACGTCCCAATAATTCAAGGGTCCAGTTCAACAACAGAAACTTCGGTCGGATGTTCAATAACAAAGTACAAGAAAACAAAAATCAGGAACGTTGCAATTAGTATTCAGAGTGCTAGTTGCATTCTGTGAATCACCAGTCAGACAGTAATGACACGACAGATCATTTTCGATTTCCTACACGGATGAATCTCAGTTTGTTGGATCGCACTATCATGCTGGGTGTATTATGAAAGCGCTGGACACCACAGTGAGCGTAGAACGAACGCGCTGGACGCCACACTAGGCGTATTACGAAAGCGCTGGACACCACAGTAAGCGTAGTACGAACGCGCCAGACGCCACACTAGGCGTAGTACGAACGCGCCAGACGCCACACTAGGCGTAGTACGAAGGCGCTAGACGCTACACTGGGTGTATTATTATGACCACAGCATTTAACATAGTGTCAATGATCCTCTTAGATCGGTGTACTCACATCGTTATTATCACTGTCGTCGTCATCACCGCAGACGTCCAACCCAGCAGGAACGCAACTATCTGGCATTTTTTTTTAATCTATCATGATTGTATTTATACGACAGTTTACCGTCTAATGTCTTTAAGATATACCTGTCTCCTTCCAAAAGTTCTGCTATTACAAATGGACTTCGGAATTGTGATCTAATTTGGTTTGGTATCTTTCCTCATTTTTTTTTTCGTAATACAAAATCACCGAGATTAAACCTAACCACTATAACTTTAGTTTTGTCAAATCTACCTTTATCATACTTAGCGCTATTCTCTATATCCTCTATTGCCTGCTGTCTTACATCGGAGATATCTACTTCTCCTTCTTCAATATTGTCGGGTAGCAATAAACCGTGTGGTCTTACTGTTTTACCGGTTAGTAATTCTAGCGAACTCGATTTAGTCACGCGGTTGGTGGTGCAATTCAAGGACAATTGTATTTCCTCAATCGCGTCTTGTCATGACCGCCGGGTCATTTCTATTATTGTACACATGTTCTTCAGCATGCCCATAATACGCCCTACCTGTCCATTGACTCTACTAGCACTGGTTGCTATTAAGTGGAGTTTAATAATTTTTATTTTGACAAAATCTTGGGATTCTTCGCCCGTAAAACATCTTCCTTGATCTCCTATTATCCGGCAGGGACTGTCGAATAAAAATATAGCGGACTTAAGCGCTTTAATGGTATTAAGGTAATCTATTTTACAAGTATGATGCAGGTACGCGAATTTAGTGAAAGCATATCGACCAAAATAATAACATATTCTTTCAAATCACTTTTATCGCTTAGTTTGCCCGTTACGTCCATGTGCACTGTGTGTCAAGGTATGCTGGTCTTAGGTATAGGATGTAGTTCGGCTTGTATCTTACCTGAACTTGCCTTAGAAACTGGACAAGCATGACAGCTCTCTACGAATTTATGAACATTCCTTCGAACTAGTAATACTCGTACAGCTTCTCGAGCGTTTTATCCCAACCTAAGTGCATAATTGACTGATGCACACGATTAATAACGGACCACCTAAAACCTATCGGGACACTGAGCAAGCAGAGAGTTCTGCTTTTCTTCGTATTCTACAATAAATGGTATCGGATCGTAATTCATACGTATTTGCGATGCCTTCCGCAAGCTCATCGTTTTGTAATTTATTGGCGATTTATAGAATTTGGGGGATCGCGACGTCGTTCCGCTAATAGCTAATCTCCTGAGATTTCGACCAGATTAATTTCTTTATCTGCGACTTCGTTAGTTATACTGCGATCCAAGTCTATGGGATTCCGCTAGAAGAAATCTACGTGGGCCATTCGTTCACCTTCTCAATGCATAATATCAAAATTAAAAGTTCGTAAGTAAGCCCAGTACCTGTAAACTTTGTCATTTAAATTCACTTTATTGCTAGATGCCTACGAAGAATTACAGTCGATAACAACAAGAAGTTCTCGTCCATGTAAATAGTGGCGAAAACGTTTAACGGCGTTAACAACTGCCAACGTCCCTCGTTCATACGAATGATACTTGGATTCCGTGGGACTAGTTTTCTTACTATAGTATTCTACTACTCTGTTTTACCGTCAACCTTATTCATTAAAATAGCTCTATATCCATCCGAACTAGCGTCAGTGTGTATTTCTATCGGATAATTGGAGTCGAATATCATTAACACCGGCGCGTCAGTCAGTACGGAGATTACCTTTTGCCTTATGTTTTTCATGCTTATCTGTCCAAGTTATGTTTCTGTTACCGGAAGTAAGTGCATACAGGGGTTTCATTACCTGTGAAAATTTAGGGACGAATTTTCGGAAATAGGAGTGTATTTCAGACCTATCGCTGGGAGACGCGGTCAACGGGAGTCGTAAATTTCCGTTACGATTGCAAGAATCGACACCACGATTTCGTTTAGGATAATAGGGGTGATTGTTGTGGTATAACACTGCGATTAACAGGGTTATATATACACTGATGAGATACAGTAATATAAGTAGCGCAGACGATAGTTAGAGATACGATACTCTGATGAATAATGAATGTCGTAAGAGTTAGGCTCTGATGAGATCACCGAAATAACTAATGAAGAGACTTTTCGCGCTTATGCAATTATGGAGGAAAGTTCAGTTTGGGTGTGGTTTTTTTTTGACGAAGAAAACGGATTCGTTGCTCCCACTTTTCGTTAGTGGAGCAACGATCCGCGATGTCGATTGGTTCCAGTTGATGTATGAAGAGAGGGGTTGAAAACTCCTACCAATCTTGCTTATTGATGTCCTTGTTTTAGGGAAAACCCGGATTTTCCGTTAAATAGTTCTCGGTTTTTTTTTGTTAAGTCATTACCTGCTTTCTCCATAATAAAGACGCTATAGATCAAAAATATTTATGGGATTAGGAATTCCTTTAAGGCAAACATGTAAATTGAGAACATATCGGAACAATGACTTTAAAACATTAACGTTTTACGGGGTCATTGGGTTTATTGAGGGACGGAAGGACGGCGCGTAAGTCAACGGCGGTCAAGTAGCGCGGATGGAACGCAAATGTTTTGCGCGACATAACAAGGAGGTTAAACCTATGAACTGCCTGTGCTGTGTGACGGTCGTTGGCGCAGGTAAAGAATTGAATGTGTGTATTTTACCCGGGTTGGGACGAACTTCTCCGTTATGAATCACATATCCCAAGATAGAGTATCACTGTCTTTAGAAAAGAGTATTTGAAAGAATTAAAAGAGAATCCGGCTTTTACGTGGGTATTTAAAACGTATCCAATCTTTCTAAAGCTTTATCTATCGAGTCGGCAATAATTAGGACGTTACCCAATAAACAACAACGTACGAATAGGCGAGGTCGTCTAAGGCATTGAGAATGGCCTTATGAAAAACGGACGGTAACAAATGTTGTATACTCCGTAGAATTAAAAATGAAAAAAGTATCTCGCTTTTGCAACCTCGCGATTTGACCCGCAATGAGAGGTAGGGGATACCGATCCGCGACCGTATCTTTATTTAGTTCTCGAACATCTACACATAATCTATCTGAGGGATCTTCCTTCTCCACGAGTAATATAGGGCTCGCAAACGGTGAATTACTAGGCCTTACGATTTTTGCTCAAATTAATTCGCTTATTCTCTCACGTGCTATTCTGCCCTCTTCCTCGCTAAGTCTATAAGGACTTCTTTGTACGGTGATGTTAGGACCAATTAATCGTTTCCAACTGGCTTGGATTTACGCGAGTACGCAGGAAACCCGTAATGAATGAATCTTTGAATTTTTCGAGAAGAGAAATCAATCGACTTTTATCATTCCCATGTACGTCAGTGTCAACTTCAATAATATCGATCTCGTTTTCAGCGGTGTTATTACAGACGTTAATTAATTTTGTTTTACACATAGCGAGGCTATTTTGTGCAATATTACGTTAACAATTTGACTTAAAATTTCACGGTCAATCACGATATCATATTTTAAATAATTATCAGCAAGAACATGAGAATTTATCTATAATGTAAAACCATTAGTACATACGATGGAGAAATATTTGAGACGTACATTTAATACAAATATTTCTTTTTTCTGGCGTTGCTACTATATCAATCGTTCTTTTGCCAGAAAATCTCAAGTCCACGGATTCTTTAATCCGCTTCCACTACGTAGAAGTCGATTCGACGCTCGTTATTGAAGTTATAGTTTCTTTTCAGGGTGCTGCTTTGTAAGGAATTTTTCTTTATAATCAGATTGACAGCTGCACACCATGCAGCCCGCGGAGCCCACGGTTTCAGGGTTAAAACGTGGTAGCGAAAGATGTTTAGGTTCGTATAAGCGACTGAATTAACTTGCGCACGATGCTCGTCCGCTCTTGCACTGTTATAATCGGCACTGATCCCACTTCTGATCTCGGAAAAGGATTTGAAGGGAATAACGGCAATCGGACAAACGAGAGATCGATGACAATGAACTTAGGTTCGATACGAATCCACGGTCACGGGAAGACGAATCCAATATGATGCACGATCCTGGTGTGACTCGACGTACGAGTCGTAATGACTCTCTCAATAACTTTCTCGATAACTAACTAACTTCCCGTACAAATGGAACTGCCCTTATATAGTCTTCTCCCTACCTCTCGAGTCAATCTTTGTTTTTAAGGAGAGCTGCATAATTATTCCATGCCTCTGTTGTTACATGTCCGTCCCGTGACCGCGGCTACGTTCGGTGTCTCATTATGTCACCTCGAGCCCAAGCCCATTGTCATAAACCCTGAGTACACATAATCGAATTAGCGTCTTACAACTATTTCCTATTTTTATTGCTTAAGGGTAGCTATGATAAAAATCCGGGCTAGGGTATTGGAAATTTTTCTAATCACTCCAAAAGAAAGGCCCCGATGTCCTTTCATCTCCGACATATATATCTGTGTATTTTGATTCAGCTTTGCTTAATACGATCAGTCAATAAATATGACTATGATAATGAGTTTTATAAGTTTAGTATCTATATTCTCACGATTTTTAATCTGGAGTGTATATTTTCTTTGCTTTTTATTCACACATCTAGTAACTTTAACTTGATGTTTATAAACTGGTAAAAATGTAAATTAGTTTTATCACTCATTACGATATTATATGGAAGAAAAAGGACAAAAACTGATGTATTTGTAATAGGAAATTCAATATTTAATAAAGGAGAACGGGATTGTAGAAATTACGTTTATTTTCGATAGGGGAAATTCACACTTTGTAAGAAAGTATTGAAATTCATATTTTAAAGACGGTTTTCTGAAATAAAAGTTGTAATCACATTTAGTACATGTTTATTCTTCTTCGAGATTTATATCTTAACCTCTTAGCCGGTTGAACTAAATGATCCATTTCATTTGTTTTGCTTCACACCTTTTTGGGCTCGCAATGTTTTATAATAGCGTTAACAATGTACAGGCAGAATATATAGTCTTTGTTTTTGATACGCCAGTGTCAGATATCAATTGTTGCTTTTCGTTAAAATAAATATACCATTATTAGATGCTCTTTTTAACATGCTGATCCGTATCCTTATAATTTTTTAGAATCTTCAACCTCAAAGTGCCGCTTCAAAATAGGAAACGAAGAGCAATTTGAAAAATACTATCGCGCTCTGAGTGTGAAAATTGTGACGTAGGTCTATGTGTCGTACCGTGCTTTAAGATATATCACATTTAATTGTATTATTAATTGTTACAGTAAATTATTAAAGTTAAAGTATGTGCATCATATCTTTAAAAAAAATTATAATTTAATTATCAAAAACTTCATTCCAATGTGCTTGCGTAGAGAATACTATATCGTTTACGCGTAATTCGCGTCAAACTCTGCCGTACAGAGAAACAGCCTCGCACAAAATTCAACCGTACCTAAGAGGTTAAAGAATTGTAGAAAGATTATGCTTTCTTGAGAAATTGACTGTGTTAACACGACCGTAGTTTCTAAGCTATGCTAAGTTTGAATTTATTCGCTGAATATAAGATTTATCTTAATAGGGTTCGAATAAGTTTCAGAAGAGTATTTATCTTTCTCGAATGAGAATTTTATTATGTAAATTCCCTCTTGAATTATACAGCTTTGGGATTTAACGAAAGCTTACAGCGATTAGGTTTATCAGTACATGTTTTATGTAACGCGTATCATTCAACATTGAAATTTTTATGATCTGTCGAAAAATTCCTGTTGCAGCAATCGTACTGTAACATGGATCTATTTAATAGATTTTTTGAAACTCGTAGAATTCCTCTACATCATGCAGCTTTCTTAAAATCCGCGGAAAACAAATTCCATTTTCTGTCGCGTCTCACCTATCTAACACACGTACATTCTTTAACGACCGGTTTGAGCGCGTTACGACCGATCGTTTCGACGAATCGCGACAAACGTGTTCATTAGAAGCATCGTACGACTATAGTTTGATGTTGTTGTTGTGATGTAACATTGGTCTCATTAAAAATGTAAGGTCGTGATAAAATCCGGGAACAACGACGGCAGGTTATTACGCGGTTCTGGAAGATTGCGGCTCCACCAGGCCCTAACTTGCCTCACAACCCTCTCCCGGTTACAAAGGTCGACGTTTTATGGGTTTACACGTCGCGTAAGATTCGCGATAGAGCGCGAAACGTGCCTCACCGCTCTTTACCTTTGCCATCATGAGAAGCACACACGAGCCCTTTGTTTGCGGTAAAAATGATTCATCGGGCCTTTGTTTGGAAAATCACCAGTTGAATTCACGTACTCGCCAGTGAGAATTGATTATTTCTGGAGGATTTCTTGAGATTTGCGTATTTAGTTTCTTATATCAGGATTTCTTATTTCATAGGATTTTGGATAGTCTGGGTATCGAATGAATAGACAGCTGTGAAATTTACAAGCTAATGATTTGCTTTGAAAGTTACTGTGGTAGAACATTTGGTGGCTACAAAATAAATTTTTATTTACACGTACCTTTATTTTCTAGCGTCTCTGTATACAGTAAAAGTTGGAGTTAATCGTAGATTTAGCATTTAAGCTATTCTGCTGTAGATGTTTTTGAGCCTTTTCATTTTTAGTTCTTTGAACTTTTTTTATTTTCTTTAGTTTTGTATTCTTTGTTATTTCTTTAATCTTTGTTATTTAATTCCGCGATTATATGATTAACTCGAGTGATTTGGATGTGTAGTGTGTATACAGTGCGTGTTGTACGTATCGTGGTCATTGTATACTGTGTTCGCAAGAAAACAGAGGCTATATTGGACGTTTAATATAAAATGATTGCTATTTTTGGTATTTTTTTTTCTGCAAAGAGACTGGACATTCGCGATGTGTGTGTGACTTTTTTTGTGGAAACCCGTGGTGCGTGTAAGAAATTTGTATAAACATTGTTCATGTGCGCTATTATTTATTAATTATTTATGGAGGCAAAAGATTAAAGGAAACATTAATCCTCTCTGCTTGAAAATCTCATGAGGCGATTTTTGACATGTTACAGATTTTAATGACTAGGTAGGTATAATTTTTAATCTACGACTTTCTTTGCAAAACGTCGTGCAGAATGGTTTACGTCTTCAAATATCATAATCTTCTTCTCTACGAATTGTCCGAGGCAAGATGCTGCCCATGTATCGATTTAAAGATCTCTGTGCACCCTGTTGCTTAGGCTGGCTTACTTTCGTTCGTGTAAGGAGGTTTGCTCGCATATATTTTGACTCATTTTTAATTGTCAATAACTAAAAAACAAAGCCGAAAACGTAATTTCTTAATTCTTGACTTTCGTCTTATTTCGTCTTCAAGAATCACCTTTTAAATTTTATAACACTTGTAGCCGAACACCCTGTATATGAAGTTATTTAAAAGATTCCATATATTTATAAAATAACTTAACTCCATCTATTATAAGTCACCTACATTCCAAACACACTAAGTTAAGGCAATTAAGTTTATACACAATTAAACTGTAAAGATAAATAGTTTAACAGCAACAGAGGTATCAGTTAGCAAATAGCATTAACACAGTAATATTATCTCAGACACGCGGTGCGATGACCGAGGATCGTTAACCAACATTGTTAATCTTTAATTATCTGAAATTAAAGTAAGCACCGAGATTATCACTGCAATCGAAAGTCGTTCGAACAATTACACTTCTCTCGACTTCGCTTCCTATACGTACATGTATATATATATATATATCTTTAAAGCATTATTGGGGCGCCTTGTCTCGAACGATCGGACGTCACAGTTATTCGAGTACGTTTGAAGCAGAGTTGGTAAACGAGTTACGGTCATCGAGGTAACCGTTTACAAGCATATCATCCGAACAACTGTAGCTCAGACACGTAATTGAGAACATCAAAGTTTTCCTTTATTCCTGGTCGGTACAGGAAGTGCAAGACAAGGGTAAAGGGAGAGAGAGATAGAACCGAGAGTCGAGATGTAAGTTTGTTATACCCAAGAGGCGAAGTTTCTTGATATCCCACAAATGAATTTGATAAGCCCGGCAACAGTATTGATGTAGCGCCAAATATTCCGCCGCGGCAAACTATTTGCAAACACACTGTAAAGACACGTTATTGCATTATTTTATGGCTGATTTTAGCAATGTCGACGTTCTGCCACTATATTATCCAAGGATGAACGATGTTCCGTCGCATAAACCAGTATTACTCTGATGAGACTAGCGTCATCGCTAATTTGCGATTAACGATTGCTATCAACCTGTTCCTAGCAACCGTACAAAGACATAAAAAAATATAAATTGTATCACGTCAATTTCCAAATTATAAAAGGTTAATTTCTTCTTCCCGAAAGCTTTCAATCCCATGCAAAGGCTTTTAATCCCATACTACCTTATAAGAATTCCTTTAGCGCGTCGCTGGCATTGGAATCTTAACTCGGCGATCCGTTTACGCAGCTCAGCTTCCGGTTTCATCGTTCCACAAAATCGCGACTTGTTTGGCGGCAAATTTATCGGGTTCGCGGCGATTTCTCAAACTTTTCGCCGCTCGAACGAGCGCTAACAGAAAGACAGGATTACCTTTCCCACTCTTTTTCTCCGTTTCCTCCTCAACCCTTTCTCTTTCTCTCTCTATCCACCATCCAGAACCCAGAATCCAGAGGGGTTGCCTTCTCGTCTCTCATCCCCTTTTTCTCCTCGACGATCCCGTGGAATTCCTTTGGGAACTTTCCGATATTCATATCTGCTTGCTACTACATCAAAAATTCCAAACTCGCCTCGCTCAGCCCACGAGTTCCCTCAGTTATAAAGGATTCGCAGCCACTTATGATATCAGCCTTCTATCCTATCTCGGTCATCTAGCTCTCCGCCTTCTCTTCGAGCCTCTTCTCCAGCACTCTTCTCCTCCTCGACATCCTCCACTTTTTCGCTACCCTTCTTACCACCCTTGCGCTCTTTCACAACCTCTTTCAAGTCATGAACACAGGACGGTGTTTGAAAACGACTGTCGAACTACGAAGAATTATCGGACATTGCGCAGACTAATGTCGTCTGGTGCCCGAGCGGAATTTCGTAGGATTCAATAATGTGAGTTGACTGAGAAGATCCTTAAGAATATAAAAATTTAATGATAGACTGTATCTTTTTTATGCATTATGCAAATTATGGGAAATTTAAAGATACAGAAAGGGATAGAATGCGCGGAAAATATAGCAATATTCAAAGTAAGTTAGTCATTATAATATTTAGAGAGTGAAATCTATATTTAGATTTTATTTCTTTAACGTAGTATTTAGCCTAGCAAAATATGAATTTGTGTTAACACTCGTTAATCGCATTGTAATAATTCGCAGTCTATTAATGAAAAATGATCAAAATTATAACTTTTCCTCAGTAAAGCGGTCGTTATCAAATATTCCGCATCGTTCCTTCTTACGGCTATCCGTTCGTCGTTATCAATGTCCGGAAGCCTCTCTCCAGTCGCTCGCTCTCTTTTCTCTTACCTCCGTCTCTATCTCTTCTGTTTGTTCATCGTCTCTGTCTGCTTCTACCGATTTGTTCGACCTTTTATCCTCCTCTCTTCGACGTAACCGTTTTTTCCGTCTTTTCCGGTGTTTCCGCGCCGATCTGGATTAACGAGCCGACCCTTTTTCTGCCGTCTACTTCGGACTCTGGCCATCCGGCCCGTACGTGACTCGCCTCGAAACGAGTCTCTCGATATACATGTACTGTATAGATATGTATGTACTATGAGAGATTGCTACTTCGGTTCTTCTTCCTCGTCACTAGCTTCTATTACTCTCGCTTCTACTCACCGTTTTAATAAGATTTTTTCTCTTCCTTTATTTTCCTCGTTTCTCTTCATTCAAGCGGTTTATTCTTTTCTATTCTTTCACTTTTGACTTTAGTGTTCTTCGTATGATTAAACGTACCGTTTGATTTACGCCATCGAGGAATTTTCTTTGATTTCGATGGCAGATAGAATCAATCGCGATGGCCATCGTGCAACTTCTTCTATTGTGAGCTTTTTTCCCGGTTGAATATTTCCCGGTGGTTTCTTATTCTTTGTGGACGAGGTACTCGATTTCTCGATTCTGTAAATATTGAAATTTTTTAAAATATTTGGCAGACTGTTGGTTTCTTTAAGATGGAGCTTCAATATGGCAATATTCCATGTAAGTTTCATTTTCTGGGAAAACAGGAGTAGAAAAATGCTTCTGGCTTGATATTGAACATTTCAGAAAACTGAAGAGTTAATAATGAAAGTTGAATGAATGTTCTATGATAAAATTTGCAATCGAATATTCATATGATACACGATTAGTCTCATTATGCTAATTAATAAAATTATTCTTTAGCATTTATTGTTTATATTATTATTATTTATTATTTATATTATTTAAATGTAATTTTATTCTTCTGCAGGGAGATGCTTTAAATTAAAATACTTTTTCTGAAATAAAAACTTTATTAACTAATTATCTAGTTCTAAAATTGCGATACAAACGAACAGAGTGCCTACAGGGAATCCTGGTAACTTGAGTAATTAATTGCTGAAATATATCGCACCACCGAATTATAGTTAAACTAAATTCAACACTAATACGAGTTTAATTGATTTCAACTCCATCACAACAATTGTAACATCGTGTATGCTTCGATCGATACGCCGATTTTTGTTCGCCATGTTTAGGTATAAAAACATTACCAATGAATATTGCAAAACATCTGCTAAAAATTTCACAGCTGTCCCTCGTTTTACGCGATTTCACCCGAAAATCAGGTCGACCAAAATCGCCGCAGTCTCGACTACAATGTACACGATTCGCAAAATCGAAGCGAATTCAGTTCATGGCACCAGAGTTAGACAGGATTAGAAATTTATAGCAAACACATCTCGTAATTTCTATTTACATTTCAGATTGATATCAAATATGACCAATATAATCGTGCCAGTCGTGTCTCATTACAGTGCTAACGATATTTCAAAATGTTTTATATGACACACACAATATGCACATAAATGTTTTCCGTGGCGAGTGTCCAAATACTTTGGTGTATCAGTGTATCGGTGAATTCGAACAGTTTCGTTAATAACCACAGACGGCCGGTTGTTCGTCGACGTCGAAAAACCAGACATCGATTGGCGACCGATGCGGCCGAATAAATGCAATTTAATTAATGAGAATGCACGTGGAAGTTTTATTTACTATTTTGATCGTATCGCGATCCGATTGCTGTCGCCTTGAGTGTTGATCCTTAATTAATGGCCGGACGTGGAGAGCCATCCTGTCGTCGTATTGCGGATTAATTCGATTCCAAGTGTCTATTAATTATCGGTCGGCTAGAATTGCGTGGTTGTCATAGGATCGAAATTCTAGCAAGAGGAACGCGCCGTAAACCTTTCCCGTATTGGTGGCCTTCTGGACGCGTGTGTACATGAGCCAGAGGGGACTTTCACGCGTTCGTGGATGGATGGAGAGAATTCTACGGCATCAAGGAATAGCGTGGAAACGAGAGTGACGGAGGAATAGGGCAAGAGGGACAGGGAGAGTCGCGAACTCGTTAAGCATGAACGACCGATCGTTTGAGGCTTGGAAATCGGTTGCGGTGTAAACGTCACGTTTCAGAGAGCGTCTACAATGGCTCATTAAATTGAATAATCATCGAGGTCATATCCCAGCCGGCGAGGATGCGGTATCTGCAATTTATTTGGTCATCGGTCGGCAAAGTTATGTTAGTCCAGTTGGCCAAGTACTATCTTCGAGTGTATTGAATCTGGATGAGATGTCTACAGCGATATAGACTGTCATAGCAAGATGTTATTCTTCTCCCCTAATATCGAGCCAGTGAGATGATGACCAATCCTATCGGTCTATCGAATGAACTTTGGCTCATGAAAATTAGCTAACTGGCGTTACGGTTTTTTAAGTATTAATAATATTTGTTCACTATTAATGTAGACTTAGCATGAACAAGTTTTCTAAGAAGTATCGTGTATTTTCTATATTGTACGTAAATTCTAATCGATTTCCTCGCTTTGATTTTTATGTAAAAACTGTATATAAAATCATTACTTTAATATTTTAATATATTCAGTTATAATATTTTATTATATCATTATCTCGATTCATAACCTAATAAATTGTCCTTCTTGACTTTAATTCCAATAAAATTTCAACCTTTCTTCCACCATATTTCTCATCGCTATTCCTATTAAATATATACATATTTCAATATTTTTCATATTACTCCCTATATTATGCACACCCTTTGAATCGTTGCGACACCAACAACAAAATTAATTGCTTCAAAAATAACGTTTTACATATTTTTATATTATAGCTGGTTTATAAAATATTATAACGTGTCCTATATAAGCGAAAAAAAGGCAGGATTTTTCCTTTTTAAATGCTTTTTGTCTCGTTTCGATCCATCGTATCGTTTCAGAGATATCGTCGTTTGAAGCGGAGAATAATTTTGAATATTTTAACGTGGATATGCCTATTGGGTGGTCGAATATCTCTTCCTCGCACGCGAGCGCTGACCTATCTCAAGCTTGATGGTTGTGCGGCGGTCAGTGACAGACCCTGAGTGGGTGTCTTTTTGCTACTACTACGCGACGTACGCATTTCCAGAAAAAAACTAGGTCACCACAAATCGTTCATATTTATGTTCGTTTTAAATGGTGTGTCTTGTACGTTATACTTTAAACTCGAATATCTTCGATGTTAATTGAGATGTCAGCTTGAGACAAAGTGTATTTTTAAAGTTGTGCTTTCTTTTAGCTACTGACAAGCCAGCTTTGGTGATTATGGAATTTTTGTGGGAGCATCGTGAGTTAAAATTTGATGTTAAATATTGGCGTCTAAATACAGGGAAATCCGACAAGTCCATTTTTGTTGTGTGACAGAGAGTGACAAAAACGTCCTAAAACTTCTTACTTCATCCTAAAATCGAATGGAACGATATTTTAGTGTAGGATTTGTTGACAAGACTGGGAATGTAACTTATCATATTTTTTATTCGTGGCCTTCATATTAAATCGATTTGAAAGTTAACTCTGTAAATGTGATTATAATAATTTTTAATTTACAGATCAAAACAAACCAGCCTAAACTTTCTTTAAATTCACTTTGTGTCAAGCGACTTTAAAATGGATTGGCGCACATTTATCCATTAAAAAATAGATTAATGTAAACATTCACACCATAGAATCTTTCTGAGCCCGGTACTTTCGGCCAAGCCGTCTATTTTATTCGCGGTATATGCGTCGCAGAGCATCGATTTGGCAACGAATTTCACACAAGCAATGCAAAATATAATAACATGCATCGACGTGACTCGTTGTCACAACGTATAATGCCCTCGATGAGTACATATTTTCCATCGTACACGATAATATACCGATTGAACGGACGTTTATGCCATATCCGTTTATCACGTGTATCGCTTAATTAATCACTCTTCGTACTTTCATTGTTCAAATCGGACAGAAACAATTTGGCTTTTATTACTCGTGTCCATTTGAATTGGATTTGGTTCGCAACCTTGCCGAAACATTTCCGCGCTACCGACATATCATCCTGGAAGAATGGCCGAATATAAATTACTGTAATAATAATGTCTACATTCCGTTGTCCTACAATTCGGACGCGTTTATTTAGAATTGATTAAACGATTTGTGATTATCGTCCGCTCCGTTGTTTATTAAAGTCGATGCCTTTCTCCGCAATCAAACGAAATCCTATTTAAATCATAACTAGCCTGTAATCAAATTGTTACCAGAAATCTCGGCCTTGTTAAATCCTATTGAAGTCATAATTAGTCCGTAATCGAATTGTTACCAGGAATCTCGGCCTTGTTAAATTAGAACAAAATAATTAGTTGGCGTTTTCATTAAGACAGCATGGTTTGTAAATTCAATTATTATTGTTAATAAGAGTTTCAGGCTTTTGAAATCTGCCGAAAGCTGAAGAATTAATCCAACCTTCTTGCCTTCGACTTCTTGCAAATTTCAATTATTCCATACAAAAGTAAATATTATATTAATTGCAAAGATCGTTATATAGAACTTCGCGGAAAGTAACAAAGCGATCCTTGAGCGAACATTGAGGGAAGAACGGGGCAATTTGTCTGTGCACGAATGAGAGAGAGAAAGGCCTTTCCGGTTCGAGGTCACCGATATTCAACGGTTTCATTTTGTTAGACCCAAAATCCGAGAGCAGGCGGAACGGGTTTCGGTGTTTGGCCATCAGTCATTTCATGACGTGCCGGCTAAACACGATACAACACTCATTCCATTTGATCCCCGAATAACGGCCGTTGCCCGATGTCTCTTTGAACGATATAAATGGAAACGCGTATCCTTTGCGGTCTTTGTACGACGCAAGCGAAGGGCAGCAAGTTGGATGATTCTGTTCAGGGTCAACGACTATCAATGTCCGAATATGCCGTCACTTTTTTTCCGTGAGTGTTCGCGTTCTCGGCAGACTCTCAGTATTTTCTGATAGAACGATCCGTGTAGAAATATGTACACATTTTTTTCTTCTCTTTTTACCCTCTTTTCCTTTTCTTTTCTTTGCTAGGTAGCAGGGAGTTGTAAATTGTGATGGTGAAAGTACCTGATGTATTTTTGGTAAAATGAAATTTCATGATCGTAATAGAAGTGTTGACTGGATGAGATGATAAAGAGAAGTCGTTGACGTGTAAAGGTTCGTGTGAAGGTTGAGAAATTATTCAGACTGGGACGATAGCGAAATTTGTTTATTATTCTTTCTTGTTCCCGAGTGATTGAAAATATCATGAGATTGTAAGTTTCGGGGGTTTAGCGATCTACGTCGATTAGTTGAGTTAATACTTTTTTATTTTTTATTTTATTTAAATATCGTATGAATATTTATTAGTAACGTCTGATCATACATTAACTTGTACTACGTAGATCAACTCGTAAGTGAAATTCGCCATTAAGCGATGCTGTTTCTTTTAAGTAGGAGGTCAAGGAGTAGGAGTAGGAGGCTTTTGCGATCAGTAGAAACAAGAAAATTGATTAATTTATATTGTTCTTTGTTCTTTTGTCCTTTGTATTTTGAACAAAATTTAGAAATTGCTATACGGTCATACATATGCCATGAAATGTTTGTGTAATTTTTGGTATGTAAAGTTTAAAATATAAGCGTTAAAATTTTTGTGCACCGTTCCACACCCGATTAATGTTCGATATTTATATTAAATAATTTATGTAGGCTCGTTAGACTGTCGTTAAAGAACGACAGCGGCAGGTCATTAAACTGAATAATCATCTAGGTCAATGGGATGTTTTGATATGCTGCATATAATACAATATACAATATTGTATATCTATACAATATATATTTATAGAGCAGGAATCCTGATGAACTTCAAAATGAGTCTCTTGCATGTAATATAAGAGAAATGATATTATACGTTGATATAAATACGTTGCAGTGAAGAATAGTTATAAATATTTTTCCAATTTATACAAATATCGGTAATCACGTATATTTTGTCATTTTAAATTTCTAATAAAAGCGGAATTTTTACAATTTAATAAGATTAAAAATAAAATTTGCAACATCAATTAAACGTTGAAAATTTCTAATGAAATATCTATCTAAGTAAATATCACGACACATAATTTTAAACGTTGACTACACAGATACTAAAAATGATTGACAATGAGATTTATACATTAATCGTTTCTTTATTCAGTTTCATATATATATTTATCTCCGTTGGTACCAGCAGTGCGTTAATTCATTGGTAGGCTTAGTACAAGTATCCATCACGGGATCACGTTATTACACGATACATTATTTAATTACATCGACGCAAGTATGCATATCGTTAATCATATTCATATATTATACCGTATGTGTATATGCATATGTTATATTTATATCATACGTGTATGCGCGTAATTATTGTACAGTGTGCGGCTACGCCCTTAAATATTCGACTCTCGAAGGGGAAGATGATCGTATTCACAGTATGACAAATCCTTCTGTTCGTTCATTTTTTATTTCTTTTCTCACAAATAATGTACGTTATGTATGTATGTATAGTGCAAAATATATTAAGGCCAGGCCATTTATAGGAGGACAATTCTCAGTCCTCCTCAAAGACTAACCATTCATATATGTTTACTTCTTTTTTTTTAGTTACTCTCTTTTATTTTGGTTTATTATCAAATCCGCACATATATTGATCGAATATTACTTATTGTTAATTAATGGCAATGGAACTAATACTAATTTAGCATTTGGTAAATGACGAAGCACAAAAAGCCAATTCGAATGGATAGGTCGATGCTAAATAAAATTGTATATTATGTTCTTTAAGTGTAAATCGTGATCTTTGGAGGGAATGCTCTGTTATTTTTGTTAATATTTTAGTTATTTTTTATCGAATATCCAAAGATGTATCAGCACTATGTAAATAATGGTTGTCAAGTTTCAGAATTTTTGAATTTTCGAACTTTTAATCTTTCGAGTTTTAAATTTCAAATAAAAATATAAATAGTGCACTTGTTAATAAATTGATGAGGATTCTGTATAAAAAAAAGAAAATATTAATATTATAATTACTTACGATGATCGTGGTCTCTCATAAATGTTAAGTCATCTTTGGTTACCTAATGGAATTAATTACAATATTGACAAAATGACAGAGCATTTTCAAAATAAAATAACTTACATCACAAAAATCCAGGTCCTGAAAGTCTCGAAGATTTAGGTCGAAATCGCTTAAAATTCGAGTCAGAAATCCCAAAAAAGTATTTCCCGGATATGTAAGGAAAAATTCAACGGGGGTGAAAAGCCACCCGATATGTTATCCGATATGAGTTTTAATTTCTATTTCTCGTTGATAGTTTTCACCCGCGCGTCAATCGACTTACTCTATTAAATTCGGTACATTTTTAGAGATACATTATATTTATGCGATTTCCTTTAATTTTTTTAAACATGCTATGTTTCCCGATTGCCTCGTAACATGAGATTTATCTGGATCTTTTAATATAATAGAATAAAAACGGTTCGTAGAACAAAAATATTTACATCCACTCAGAATCAGTGTACTAATAATTAAATAATATAGTATATTTTACAATACACTTTTATATCGATTGTTTCGCTTTGCATAAATATACATTTCATTCACTTACACGTTTCGTTCTCCGTATAATTTTGCAGATGAATTGAAATTTATAATTTAGAAATGATCGATGATATTCATGATGATAATCTGTGGATAAATTTCTTCGTTAATGTTAATTAAATTATCTAACGATAAAAATTCTATCAACTTTTCTCTTTTTCATTTTCGTGTTATTTTTTAAAGAAAATGGTTGATGGAATCTTTTTCGATATTTAAGATTTTGTTTCATGTTACCAAACCATGGAAAGCCGATTTTGTTGTGTAATTTGATTTCGTATTTTATTTATATCTTACACTCTATTATATATATATATTATATATATTATATATATATTATATATATATCATATAAACGTCGTA
Organism: Bombus pyrosoma; assembly: GCF_014825855.1. Taxonomy (NCBI): domain Eukaryota; kingdom Metazoa; phylum Arthropoda; class Insecta; order Hymenoptera; family Apidae; genus Bombus; species Bombus pyrosoma. The sequence goes on along the minus strand of NC_057771.1, from coordinate 1,640,208 downwards.
AACACCTACAGCCAACAATTCAATAACTTTAATAATATCGTTTCATTATATTTCGTATTTTACACAATCTACACATAAATGTATTCTCATATCCACTAATATTAAATGTCGCATAATTTCTTCTTTCTAGATACTAACAGTCATCGATTCATTCATATTCATTCATTTCGCATGTTTGCAATTGCGCGTAGAAATGTTGTTTATTTGTGAATTATCAACTTATATGGAACCATCCTCCTTGTTTTTTATTTTTCGTCTTGAATTGTTGAATTTTCATATTATTAAATTCTCAAATATTTGAATTCTGCATTTCAAATTCACCACATTAAAAATTATATTAAGCCATGAACTATAAGATTTCTACCATAAAAATTTCAATTAATGAGTTATTATCACTGGAAGAGTAACGAAATTAAAAATATTTGCGTAATTTCTTACTTTCTTTCCAAACGAACCGCACTTTTTCTTTTAAATAAATCTTTGACTGTAATTATTAAATCGGACGTCAAGAACAAAGATTATTTTCTCACGCAACAAAGGAATTCGTTCCGTCGAATAAGTTAAAGGGAAATTTGTTTAAACTGGCGTTCGTTATATTTCAGCTTCTAATTAAATAAAATGTTCCGTACGATTTTCTGTGAACTAGTTGCTTTGTTTATACAAAATTTTCCGATAAAAGATTTCTTAATTATTAACAGGATAATGCCGTTATCGGAAACATTGTTGTAACATTAACATCTTGCATCAAACACTGATACATCTCTCTAAAACAAAATTTCATTAACTAGAATGTATTTAAAAGGGAAGATCAAAAGCGATTAATAGATGAAACGCGGCATCACTACTTCAAATTCACACACTTTGGCACGTTCTTTCAACTGAAGTGAATTATTTTACTTTCTTTTTAATACCTTTTTAATATGCTTGAAACGAATATTATTCGTAAAGAATCCTAGAAAACTGCGTTTTCTCAACAAATCTGTCAAGTTGTCTAGCAAAAGTGCGATCTATTTATAAATCTAAACTTTAATTTTACTTTGATTTATAGTGAGAAATAAATCATATCTCAGTCTCTTTATTCCAACAGAAACTTCAAAAATATATTAAACATCCTCTACAATATTAATAATATAACTTAAGATGATATAGTTCCATCTCACAAATCTATTATTATTTACTATCATATATCATTATCATGTATATGATAATTCAAAATATGTAAATTTAAAAAATCGCATAACCTATCTATATACATAGGATAAATGAAATTTTGCTCGTTTTCTTTTTGTACGTAAAAATCGTACATATATTTCCTAACATTACATACCCGTTTAAGATGCACACACACCCTCTCATACATCCGTACAGAATCATCCATGATTCGCCATAATAATGCTCAACGATACTTTTCTCTCTCTTTATTTGTTGGTTGCAAAAGCAAAGGGATACATTTCTTACATTCTTACTAGCTCGGAATATTTTCCACTTTTGCGTTTCTTCGTTTTTTCATAATATTTTTTTATTCGTTTTTACACTACATACGGTGGAAGCTCATCATACGAACAACGTGGCGTTCTGTGCATGCACACCGATATAACAGTATCGAAAGCACGGATACAACTTCATTTCTCGCTCATACGACGACTTTAATTAATGACTTTGTGCTTTATTGCGCGACTCTTTTGTTTTTGACCTTTATCTCGTCTCGTGCTCTCTTTTTTCTTCCAGTTTTCCTTCTCGTTTTCTTTTTATTCGTGTATATGAGCGACGAGACTTTCTTGTAAAAGAGAGCAAAACGCACGCTGCACGCTGAATGAATTAACTATACTTTGTCAGGAAACTGCGTTTATCGTTATCGTTACACTGTCATTTTCGTACAACGTATACATGCTTACTTTGTAATTCTTGAATCATTGTATATATATATAAAATTTTATAGATTAGAAAATCGATGATATCTTAATCAGAGGCGTAATATCTTTTCCGTATAAGTGATATAATTTTTGAGGAAAAACAAATTTTTAAGGAATGAAAGTCCAATGAAAGTTACGAATAACTAGAAAAAATTACTGAAATTAAGAAACAAATAAAACTCTTCTAGCTAATTATCAATCGATATTGTATTAAATGTCGGTCATTAATATGTAAATATGTAAACAATTGTGATAATAAATTTCCGTTTCACAAGAATGAACTGTTTTTCATTTTTGAACTTATTAAACATTGGGACATCCACGAAACGTATAATATGCTACCAAAGTGGATGAAATTTAATTGGCAAAACTTATTCAAAACTTTTCTAAGTTTGATAAAATCTTTTCTCACGAAAAGTATATTAACTTTGCATTCGTGTAACGATTACCATAAACTCAGTTTGTCTGTACAATTTTTTTCGTATTTATTACAAATCTAACGATATCTTCAGACTTGTGTACTCCTAATCGTTGCTTAAAAATGTGAAATCATATCGCTACTTTATAATTGATTAGGGATATGTATTGGATTCGTATAGGTTACTAATAATTGCCAATTTATTCCTTGTCCTCTTACATAATACAAGAAACAAGAGAATAGAATGATACAATTTATATGTTTCCTCTCGATGATACCTACACCAACAGTGAAATTTCTTTTGAATATTTGCGTCCAAATTTTAAATATTCTAATGAAACGAATATGATGTACGAATAATGTATATGTATCTGGCAATTTTAATTGTATTTATTAGTATCGTAAAAATTTGTAAAGACCCCAGAGGACATATTCCAAGATTTTCTGGCTCTTCAACAAGGAATCAAAATAACAGAATTAAAAACCTCACTAGGAACATTAAATAAAAGGAAAAATGATCAAGAGCTGTCGAACAACAAATTGTTAAACAATCTCTGCATGATTTCTTAGAAATCAAACTGTTCGATTCTACTTCTTGTTAATTTTTTACTTCCATCATACAAATACACGATTCATTTACGTCAATAAATTTATTCGTCGCAAGAAGACGATATAAAGAATAGCAAATTCTAAAGTGAATTTAAAAAATAGTATTTGCAACATCATCGCTCCTTTTATCTTATAGAGTTGATCAATGTGGCGTCTGAATGGCTTACGTATCAACTACGCGAAAACGTAACTTATTCGCGTTATAATCAAATGCAGAACTACGATTCGCACATGATCCTTTGTGAACCGACGATAAGCAACATTTGCGTAACTAAATTTCATTCGTTCACATTTATCTCGGTTGTCTGATATCCCCGTCAACGATCATAATAACCCAGCGAGTCGGATATGAAGGGAACAGATTTTATTCCACGCCCTCCATATGCATGTTCACACGTTGAAAAAAGACACGTGAATCCGTGAAACAGAACGCGAAAAGGGATAGAGAAAAGTAGGGGAAAAACGAGGGTGGAGATGAGGATGGGACAAGAAAAAAGTACACGAGCCCGGGGTTTAATAATTCTATCATTGCAACAGATCGGACAATTCGACAGACCGGTCTTCGAAGAGAGACAGAGAAGGCGAACATACAGTGCTAACGAGATATCTCGTTAAGCCTAGAACGGACAATCGCACGGTGGAGCGAGCTGTTCGATATGACGAGATCCACGACGAGATCTTCGTTCTGCCGTTACGTTTCTCCGATATTCATTAGAATATTAATTTCACGTTCGTCAGCCCTGATACAATAACGTACCCCTGTTGGTCGACGTGCAATTGTACTCGTGACCCAAGTTTATCTCGGTACGACTAAAGGTTCGACTCGTTTCGCGGTCTGAATAAATAAGGAATCAGTCCGCCGATTTTTCTCCATTTGTTCAAGCGGTGTACGCGAGGAAAAATTCGAGTAGAAATTCGTTCGATAAATTGCCTAGCCGAAACAATTACCCTCTTTTTACCAAGTATTATTTGGTAACTGAAAGGGGTGATTAATTTAAGAGAATTAATGAGGTGGAGAAATCAGAAAATCTTTACTTTTTGTTTCGTTGTTTCTATTGATATCCTATTTGGCAGTAATTTATAATTCTGTTTTTGATTTTATGCATGTTTTCTTCAAATAAAAGTTACTGTTAGGAGTGACTACAAAAAGTATTTTTGGATCATTGTATATATTACGTACTAATTAACTAGGTCCAACTATAATGAATTTCGCATCGTTTAACAATTCGTATGAAATTACGCTTGAATTGATGAAAAAGATCATTTAGTAGGCCAAGTGTACTGTTTTTTCGGTTCTTTAAATGTTTTTCCTGTTTTCTTCGAGTGGTTCAGTTTTTATAGTCATTTACTGTATTTAACTACCTGGCACATTGGCGCGTATTTTTAAAACCACTTTAAAATACTTCTCTGGTCTGGTTCTTTTGTTGAAAGATCGTGTAAGTGGTGCTACATTAAAGTGTGGACTTATACACGTAGGTCAAGTGGATTACAGAGTAACAGGTGGATGGTGAAATTGCTCTAACGAGACGTGTCTTCTTAATTGGAGAGATAAAAATGCCTACCTCGGTGACGTAACGAATTTAAATCTATCGCTTGCCAAGCGTTTGCGTATTACTTGCAAAACGTGTTGTTTACAAACAACCAAAATTTAGCCTAGTGAAATTATTCACTTGTAAAATAATAAATGAAGTGTTGTACAATTTTCGAAGATAAGATTCTACTAAAAGGTTCGTCAATAAAATTTAAATATTAGTTAAATATTTATTTTTCTGGATAGATAATTTGTTGTTCAGATCAGCTTTCTAGAGAAACTATTATACATGGACAAAAAAATATATGGAAGATTAATATTTAGGTAGAAATATGATAATTGAAAATTTTGTAATAAATAAATACAAAATGTGGGCGTCAATCGTTTACCATTCTAACTTCTGTTTTGCAAATTTGCTTTAATCAGAAGTTACGAATTTTTAAAATTCAAAGAACTAATAAAAAAGTTCGAATAAATAACAGTTTTTCATTCAAGTTCGGAATAATACGATATATATTTTGGTCCAGCATAATGAATTATCCAATTTTAGATAAAAATGTATAAGGCTCGTACGATATTTTTATCAGTCCTTCAACGGTGAAGATCACGAAGTTTTGTATAAAATTCTTCTAATTCAGTTAAACTTGCTTTTACATTACACGATACTTAGTACTTTCAAACTAGGCAAATACGTTGCGAAAAGTTGTAGAAAAAGTTAAATCCACGTAAAATGAAATATCAAAATTTGTACAAGTTGTATAGGAGAAGTATGTGAGAAATATTTTGCTCGAAATACGTCGAAAAATATTTTCATATCGTTTTGTGATCTTATTTTATAATATCCACGATAAATACATAAAAAAAGGAAAAAATTCAAATATAGACAAGGAACGAATTATAAATAAATAAATGAAAATAACATTTTCTAACCAAAAATGAATGAAATTCAAAATGTATACTCGGTAAAATATTAAACCAAATTAAATCAAATTAACAAAAATTAAAAATGATAGAATTTTAAAACTATATAACATGAGATAGAAATCTGTATGTATCATTACTTACCGAACGAACTCTTCAAACAGATACAACCTCTTTCGATTCTAATTCGTCAGCTAGATCCGGTAGTGTATCATCGATGGAGGGATCGAACAAATGCAACGATGAGATATCAACACAAACTTGTAACTAATCTTTCCGAAATGAACTTGCTTTTTCTCTGTCGACGAGTATAACGCAGCACAGAAATCGATATGCATCGACACACGGAAAAAAAAATGATCGACCGTCGTCGTTGAAGTAAACGCATGATTCTTCCTTCTGTATTCACGTTTTTTTTTTTTTTTATAGTGTTCTTTACGTCAAAGCGAGCAGTTGGGACAATGCTATTAGAAGAATACAAGAGGCGGGTGGTAAAATGTCGTTTGAGGATGTCGACGAGGATGCGTCGTCGCCGTTGAAGAATGGTTCCAAGGTTGAACCCGTTTCCCGTAAAGAGCCTTGATACACGTTAGTCAGTCTGTGATCTCGATCGTTAACCGCTTCGTTCGTGTCACTGTCCAATCTTCGGTCTCCCAGTTTCTTCGAGTGTTTCGGTAGATCCATATCTGAAATAAACGAAATCATTTTAAGTTGAATTAATAAAATTTTTCATTTTTCTCGGTTTTATTGAAGAGGACGAAGTTAAATGGAAAATATTTCGCTTGTCAGATTCTTCATCAATAATAGGAAGAATATGGTGTATTTTTAAAAAGATATTTAAGATATTATACAAAAAATGGAAATTTATCGACGTGGACTTGAGATGGGTTTACATACACACACACACATATAACGGTATTTTCATGTTATTAAATTTTACTTATAGTATGGCTATATATTTTCTTGCTGCAAAAATTATAAATAGTGTTTTATCCAAAGCTAGTGGTGTAGTACGGTACATGGTCAGTCATCGCGCCACGCATTTGTGTACTCAGTTAATAGAGTGCAAATCTTTAATCTGAACACTATTTCTCTTAAATTTCGATATTATGCAACGTATAATATGTAATTAAATTTTGTTCGTGTAAAAAATTCTTTACTCGTATAAGCAATATTTCAAACTTGTGCTGCATAAAAAATTGGCTACACGATACGTTTCGGACTAACGACACGCTTGGTAGTTAGTGGGACAATTTAAGTGACATCAGACGCCATACACTTTTTTTTGCGCATGCATAACTTCGTGATAGAAACTATACCAGGGTTGTGGAGTGGAGTATTTTCACGCTCGACGTCACATTACATAGGAGGCGGTATTGGCGGAAAAAGAGGAAGCAAGAATGCATCTCTTTGACGAGGAATTTCTATAGTGGATTCAATTTATACATGTATCGACATGTACTTTACTAACACTAATATCTTCTGGGCATCTCCGTGCAACTGTTTACATGCGATATTAAATTTGTGCTGCGGTTTCATAAAAATACTTCAGTTTTTACATCCCCTCCCCTACGGCGAAACCGTGTAACTTGTTATATTAAAATTTCTTTACGATTTCATTGTTTCGTTGTTGGAAAGTTTTTGTTTCCGTCAACGTAATTTCGATTGTCGGGAATTAATTCTAAATGGATCGTGTTTATCTTTGGATTTTATTTAAATGATTAAGTTTAAAAAATTCACAGTATATAAAAAATAATTGCAAATAATATTTGCAAATATTCGGTGAAAAGTGATAAAATTTAATAAAACAGTTAGTCTCTGCATAATTATTCAGAGCTTTGAAATATGAATATGAGGATAGTTATATAAAATATGGAAATATAAATACAGTTTTATATAATATTTTTACTGATTCGAACGAGTGAACGATGAATGTCTTATAGGACGTTACTCATTAAAATATGTTTTAAAATTTTAATTTCATTTTTATTGCGATTCTTGTGTCGATAAAATCTCAAACATACACATAAAGTTTCTGATATAAAATGATAATAATAAAAATGAAAGAAGTCTATCATTTGATTTATAGAATTTTTGATGACTTCATGCTTAATTTAAAGAAATATAAATCGATCATATAATAGATTGATACTAATTATATGCATATTAATATTCATCTACTATTTCTAATAAAATAATTCTTCAAGGCCTTTATTACTAGTAAAGAAACAATTTGTTCAAACTATCCTAAGGAATCGTCCGATGTTCAGGTAAAAAAAAAAAAAAAGGAAAGAAAAAACAAAAAGAAACTGCAATCTTCCATCGCGATAACGCAAGGGCCATGTGTTGCAAAATTGACACACCAGAAATTGGAAAAGGCGAAACGGGAAGTTTCGTCGCTTCCGCCGTACTCTTTCGATATTGTTTTCTAAAATTATTATATACCCCAAGTAATTCACCGAAATTACAAAAATACAAAAGCAAGCAAACCAGTTTTCTCCTTTTATTTAGCGAGAGGAGATAAAGCAAGGATAAGGAAATTCGTTAACGCGACGTTCCATTCGCAACTTTCTTCAATTAATCTAAATAATCGAATTTTCTTTCTTAACATCGTATCTACGAAAAGTAATGTCACGAGTTCGCTTAATACTTTCTTCGTCACCATTTCTCTTACCTGGATTCTACAACTCTTCTTTTAAAGAAATTATAACATTATGGTAAGCTATATTGTACATTATTTGATCCTTAACGGCTTAATTACACACAATAGGTTGATCTTACAAAAACGCAAAGTCCCGAAGAAAAACTTTTGGCATCCATCGTTGTCGTCGAAAACTGAAAGATATCCTTAACGTTATCATCACGACCCTTCGGCAAAAGCCATCAAGGTACGAGTGGAAATGGCGCACGTCTTGCGGCATAACCGCTTCCAAAAAACTGGACCCCATTCTCGGTTCTATCCTGCATCGAAAATTTGCCGGCTGGCGTCCGCAAAAAGCCTAATCGACCAAGCAAAGCGTAACGAGCAATTTGCAGGTCGGATTCAATTTATTGCGTATACACTTCCGCGATCGGATCTGGCCCCGGACAGATGTTGCGGGGCTGGAAGCTGAAAAGAAGAAGCGGGAAAAAGAAATCGCGAAAGGTGGTGGAACGCTCGACAAAGGGGCACGAGAAAACGAGACATTGCCACAGGGTGGTAGGGTGGATATAGGGGAGAAGAGGAAGGCAGGAACGAGGGGGAATGGAAGGGTGAAACGTGCGGCAGCTCGTCGAAATAGCAGTTTAGCACTGATAGCACTTGGCGGACTTTTATCGATCATGTCTGGCAACAGATGGCTCACCCAATTCCCGGCGGCGCGTTTTGTCTGGCCGGCCTGATAAACGATAACTAATACGGAACAGAAGAAGCAGTAGCAAGAGAAAAGGGAAGAGAGATGTAGCGTTGGGGTAGGATGGGCCGGCGGTTGGATATTGTTTCGCGGACTTTTAGCCCTTGACGTGACGTGCCAACATCTCTCGCCACTGTCGTCCCATCCTCCTCTATGCGATGCTTCCTGCTACTGCTATACTCCTATATATCCTCTCCTTCTCCATCTGTATCCTCTTTTTTCTCCTCGTTTTCTCTTCTAGCCACCCTCGATCGTGTCTGTTGTACAGGGTGTGCCACCCGCGACCGCATCTCTGATTTACTATTCTCCTCTCTGTAGACATGCTTGTGGTTCTTTGTCTATTTGATTGTTCGATTTGTTCATCCATTTGTATATTTGGAGGGTTTGAAATCATGTTCGTATAACTCGGGTATTACCGTTATATTTTTACAATTTAGAATGACGTTTCGACGTATTAAATAAGCTAACATATAATAGTGTAAATGATGCGGCTTTTTTGAGAGTTGAGTTTAAGAAAACGATAACGAAGTACTTAGTTTATATATTAAATATTAAATGCGCATTGATATGCATTTATTCATAATTATCAAAATAAATCAGAATTTCTATACTTCTTTGTTCATCATAGTAAAGAATATTCAATTTCTTTTCGATCTAAAAATAAAGCATGGAATAATGTACTATTTTGGTGAATATTAGTTTTATTCCTAGTGAAAACTATAAATCATTCAGCATTCTCCGACCTATCTTTTATCATCCTATGTAATAGATATCACTACTAATTCAAACTCTCCAGTTTCCAAATTACAAGTTTATCAAATGAACTAAGAGAGCACGGTACAACAACCGGGAAAAGTATGCTTCCTATAGTTCACTTTAACTCATCAAGATTCTCGACCAAAAATATTTCAAACAATTATCAAACTATTTCAATCATTGCATCCTGCTCTCAGCTTGAAACTTAGCCAGAATGTTGAACGCAATTGACCTGTTATAGGTCACAACCAGACTCTGTGTTCAAGTGTAAAATCCCACCCGTTACGTTTCTCTGCTTTCTTTTCTCCCGTCGTTCTCTTCACGCTCCGTTTATACCTTCACTTTGGTTTAACGGTTAATCCTCCGGGTTTATCTGATCGCGTGACTTCAACGAGAAGTTGGAGCACGCCGCGCGAGCCAGGACAATCTTTGCACACACACCCTTCGTGGACGATAATACACGCGTCGGCTTTGTTAGTTTACACGGCTTACGCGATAAAATTTACGTCATTAAACGCGGGGGTGTAGCCGATTCGCGCGCTGATAATGGACTGCGTGTTACAGTGATTTCCTTATAAATACTTAAACTCGGTTTTACTCCACTTGTTACGTCTTTCTGGATATCGTCTGATTCGCGTCTGAACGCCCAACGCGCACCGCGTGCTTTCGTCACGGCAACCATAATCATTCTCTTTCATCTCTTTTAGATTGAAATGTTACACAGTTAAGATTTTTCTTCCGTTTTTATTTCTGAGATAAATATTGATTACGATAACACATAGGACGTAGATGAGTACGATTATCTTGAAGTCTGAATTTTGTTTCATAATTTCGTCCCTGTGGATTTACACCATGTAGTTCGCGATATAAAACGCATACCTGACGACGAGTGAGTTCGCTGCAATAAATTCGATCATTTTAAAGTTGCAGTTTAATTATACAACATACACGTGCAACATACGCGTTGTCCTGTGCAACTTTCATTCGAAAATTTATATTGCTAAGTACGGCGAGCAAACAATATGTCGCGACAAGTTTCACGTTTATTTGGAAATGAAATTCCCTTTTTGAGCGCACTCGGGATTTTTCACCGTACGAAACAAGTGGAACGAAAGTGGCTAACGAAATTTTCTATTTAGAAAATTATCACTCCGCCGATAATTATGGTTTTTATTAACTCGAGCCGATGGGTTTACAAACATTTTTTATTGCTGATCTACTCAAGAAAATCTAGAGTATTTGATCAACTGGAAAGTTAATGAATTTTGTAGATATTTACAGGATCATTATTAGTATGTTTTATTTAACATTCTTTCATAGAAATTTAATTTACGTTTGAAGAATGAAGTTTCGAATATACGATAGGTTTCGTATTTATAACACGTACGAGCGTAATTATTAGCGGAAAATTTAAATATGCGAGTTTAACCGTAACGATTATATTCATAATCTTAGCTCTTCGAAGTAATGCATATTGTTAACTCGAAATTATCTTCCTCCATCAATCGTTCCATCAGATTAAAAAGGATTTTGACACTTTCATTCCGTGTATATTCTATATTATATCGAGATAAAATATCGCGACACTTTTCTAAAAATGTAGTAGAATACGTCCCTCGCTAAATTGCAAATTACTATTCAACCAATAAAACGTCAGCTTTATTTTGTTTAGAATTAAAATCTATCGTTTCGCGGCACGATACGAACGATATATACGCGTGGCATTGTTTTTGCTTGCCGATAGTCGAACGAACATTTCCGCGTCGGGAGTCGCAACGAAACAAATTTGGATTTGCGTTAGAGAACTAAACCGGAGCAGACGATAACCATCGGTTTCGCAAAAATAAGCAGCTTGGCCAATTCCAGCCCGATACTCCAGCTATTACGTTCAAATTAATAATCAATGCTAATTGCCATTGTCATTAGGTGAACGACCATTACACCATATATATCGTGAATAACTATGTCATACGATCTACTTTGCCTGCGTTTTCCGGTTAACCGAGAAATTTTGCAGAATTCAATGAAATTTATTCGCTGCTGCTTGTTTCAAGAAATATCACATTTTATTTCTATCATCGGGAATCGTTATTATTCGCGATATCTCCCGTATATCAACAATGCGACTATTTCAATTATTCTGTACGAACATTTATCTTTGATTTGCATGTAAATTGTTAACAACGGTTCTGAATAATCCACATACGCCGTGAAACCTGACAGTTTGACGCATACGCGAATTATTATTCTTCCACGTGTTGGTATCCTACTTTTTCATAATATTGTTGCACGATAATATAACTTTATATCGCATAATATTATAAAATTTTGAAAGCAGCAATGGGAATTTATATCAGTTTTTATAATAATGCATAATTACATTATGATACGGAAGGTTTAGCGCAGAAATGGGACAATCGCATTTTGTTCGGAAAACAAGAAAAGTATAGAAAGCAAATGTTTTTTCGCATGATAATAGCGACAGTCGTTAATGTTTTAATGTTCAGAAGTGTAGGGATGATAGAGTGGATGACTGTTGTAGGAGATTGAACTATTATTTTATTGCTAGCTAAAAAGAGACGTTCGCTCATACTCGCTGTACCGTTCACTTACACCCGCTGGCAAAGACACTTTTGTCTTCACGCAGGCAGTCGCTGTAAGCACACATATACCCACACACCCACATGCATATCCCTTTTGGCCTAAGCCAACGTGCCTCACAAGGATTTCACGTGACCACCAACACATCATCGCCTGCTGACCTTAAAGCTAAGCAGACAACTATCGGTGGTCGGTTCTCATCACCCACAGCTCTGTTCCCTTGAACTATCTACGATGTACCACTTATCCTAACTTATACACTAACACCATAGAAGCATGGAGTTTTTTCTATTAAAGTTTATCTTTACGCATAGTATTGCTGAACTAATGATTTTATTCTTAGAACCACTTTTTCTCTAATTTCTTTATGTGTAATTTAATCGTATACATATTTTCATTTTTAAATGAAATACGAATTTAATTTGTTAGTTTTCATTTATTAGATTTTTGATTAGATTTAATTTAGAATTTAATTTCTAGGTTTCTTTACAAAAATATAATCCTCGTTGTATACATTGATAGTGTAGATTTCTTCGTTTTTTTTTCTATTGTACATTTATCTGATTGAAAGCAAAAAGCAAATAATGCCATATTCCTTTCTCCTCGATGATCCATAATAAGCAGTGATTAATTAGCAATTAAGATAGAAATATAATTTTATTTTATTTATGCTGCGCTTTGTGTTGACTTTCCTCATGCCGTACTATAATTTTTATCGCACTGTTTCTAATTAAGCGAGTGTAACGCAACACATATATGCGATCCAATTAACATTGGATTGCGCAGAATCGCGATTTCGTGAGACACGTTTACCACATAGAACGTATTAAAAAAGAGAGAAGAAAACGAAATAATACTAATAAATAATTTCTCTGAAAAAGAATTTGTAATTTAAATATAATTTAATAAGCGAATATTCCTTATTTTATTTTTCTAAAGAAAAGTAAAAATTAAGAAAGCTGGAGTAATACATTCCAATGTATATAATTCTTAATATTATTCACCTTTTAATTCACATTTATCATCGCTTCATCTTTTTATCTCGTAATTAATAACACCCGCCCATCCTTTAGAAGTCCGATATTCCTTGCGAACTTTGTTTTGTTCTCTTTTGTTAGCATTCCTAACGAAATTCTGTTTATCGAAACAATTTCGTATAAAAAAGCCGTGCATACGTGTATTATGGGAGCGTGCCTGTAGTCGCGAAGAAGAAAAATTCTTTTTGATAGGTAAACATAAACGGAGGTAGAGGAAGAAGTTGGAAAGCACTGAAGTTGAGAGTTTGCGATCCTCGTAAACGTATTATCCATGAGAACTCACCGTAAAGTCGAATGTTTCCCTCTGCGTCGCCGATCGAGTTCTTTGAGATGCACTTGTAACCACCGAGATCCTGTTTCTGTAGATTCATAATTACCAAGCGCATCTGTACACTGTACACGGATGTCTTCACTTCTGACATCGAGTATTTGTGATTGCTAATTATCATCTCGCCTGAGACAGAAAAAGGATTTATATTTTTAAAAATTACCTGCTGAAACATCGTATAAATTTTCAGTACTTTGGACGATCATAATTTTATTTGTACGATTATAGCATTAAATAAATAAATGTATAAAGTAGGAGTTTCTAAGTTCTTTCGTAATCACGTGAGCACAAACCATCGTCATATGGTTGTTAGCGCGTAACGTACAAAATTTACACGGATAATTTTCTCTATATACGTACGAATGCCTTTTCGTAGCGTGTGCATACTACAAAAGTTGCTCCACGTATTTTCTTTTCTTAAACTAAAAAATTATTCAAGCATTAATATCTAAACTGCGAGAGGAACGCCAGATTTTATTTTTACTAGAAATAAATGGATTTCCAACGTATACTAAAATACGTTAAGCGTCGAACTTTATACGGTTTACTATAGAAAAGTTATTAAGGCATTTCAATGGTAAGCAAATACCAATTAAACAAAGTTAAAAGCACTGTTCTTCTTTCATTTCTTTAACATTTTAAAATAATCCGTATATATAACTAATCTTCGCGAAACAATTTTATATAAAACGTATCAAATTATGCTAACTTCGTTCCACAAAACGTTACACCATAAGAAAGTAAAGAGGTCCTAAGGATCCCGTAGAATGGGAATTTTCGAACCGTACAATGCTCGGCTTCGCTTCGCATTTAAATTTCTGTACGTGACTTATCTTCGTGGCTCGCCAGCGAACACGCTTCGGCGAATTATTATTTTACTCAGCCAGCCAACGAAAATTCAGTTTCTATCGCGTGCGATTTAATAAACCTATCTATCGATTCATGTTCTTCGACTCGAAAAATAAAATCTTATGTCTGGTTTTTATACAGTGGTGAACAAAGGAAAGTTTAAAATACATCATAATTTGATAAAATTAAATTATGTCTAACAAAGGAAGAAAACAAATATGACAAGTGCAGTGTGAATGAACTTTGGATATTTATACATATTCGTATTTTTACAAATAGTAACAAAGGAGAAATATTTAAATAAAAACGTGTCTTATCTTTCAGATAAGTTATTATATGTATTTTATTCTTGATATTTACATAAATATTCTTGCACATTTATACTCGATATAAATACATGAACAACAACAATTTAACAGTAAATAATTTGTCCATATTGAAATAGATGGTAATTACCAATATAATAAAGAATTTCTAGTAAATACAGAATTTACTAATACTTCTATGTACAACTGTCTTTTGTTCAGAATTGCTTCTTCCTGGAAGCGATTTCGTTAGAACTATAATACTCTACAGCTTTAGTAATATTTTTCGAAATGAGGAATAAAACCAAACGACGGTGGAAACAGTTAATTGAATCTTACCTGATTCGCGTGTCCAATAATTAATGGCCTTCGGAGAAGCTTCGACGAGACAAACCAGCGTTACGTTGGTTCCAGTTGGCGCGCCGACTAGCTGGTTTGGTACTTGAACCATCGGGTGAACTGCAATTTATCGCGACGCCATTAATCAATGGCCGAACATAAAGTATACGTATATGTAATAATTATCGGGCACGCCGCGATTTGTCACCCGTCATTGATACGGTTCAATGAAACGTAACGCGCCGACACGTTCGGGTTAAAGTAAATTCGATCACGTGAAATTGCGTACGGCGATCGTCGGATTTCAGGAAATTTATTTTCGATATGACGCTGTTTGCATCCCACCGATACATACTGATAGAAAATTTAATAATTTTGGAATATAAGTAGCCTCTTTTAAAGTTGAACTACAGAAAGTGGCTAATATTAAATTTCTAACGTATATTTATTTTTGTTCTATCCTCGGCGAGAAGACCTGATACTGTCTTAATAGAACCTGTTTCATGTGTTTAACAGAATATATTTAAATTCTCTTGCAAACTTATATCACCGTAAGCAATCTAACGAGTCTCTGAGATACTATTTTTAAAAAAAGAAATATTCATATGTTATCCTATATACATATATCCTTTATACACATTTATCTCCGTTTTGGTACTATTTCGGAATTTTAAGTACAAACTGTCATTTTTTATAACACCATCTCTCATTCTGGTCAAAAGATTTCTGGCCACCGAAAAGAATAAAGCAAAAGGAACAATGGAAAAAGATATTACATAGAAAAATCGCTATAAGAATGAACGAGTGTACTGCTATCTCGAAATTCCTTTAACATAATAGTCATACTTCCCTATTAATTCGCAGATTATAAGTTCTATTATACTAATCTACGTATTAAAAAATCAACTATATCCAAAAACTATTAATCACCAAACATACAGCTTTTCTTTAAATTTCACCGTGTTCGTCAACTTCTCAGCCATAAATTTACCTATAGCACACACGCGTCACGCAAACTACAAGAACGCAAAGTACGCTGCATCGCGATACGAAATCGCGCAATCGTAATTTCAAATTTCTACCAGCATATTCCTCATTTCCAACAGACTTTCAAATCTGCGTCAACTTTGTTCGCACTACAACTGACAGAAGCTCGCAATACAACGCAGGACTCGAGGTCGAATTAAATATAAGATGAGCATTTGTTACGAAGTTGCTCGAAACCGTGTCACACGCGTAAGAGTCATTTTCCCGGTGAAACGTAGCCGGATCATATTCATTCTGCACAATTGCGTCACGGTACAGTCTCCTCTCTAATAATAAGAGAGAGAGAGAGAGAGAGCAAAGGTTGTAGGACGGAAGCGGAATGGTTAAAAGCAACAGAGATCGCATACCGATGTATTGTGCCGGTTACAATCGCCTTACGAGATATTTCCTGGTGTTCGTCTTTTTGTGGTGGCCATTAGCCGTCGTCAAGGCCGCATAACTTATGATAATGAAATGCTGGCGTGGTTGACGGTCCTGTCATTTAAAAGGAGCGGAAGGTAACTCGTGGCGTAGCGCGTCTATCGTTCCGAATATCGTAAGCAGCTTTCTGTGAGCTGCTTAGGTCTTAACAGTCATCCTCTTTCCGCGCCGGCCAGTTCTTTCGACCGGAGTAGGTTACGTTTGTTCCTGCATTTTGAGGAAGAAGCGGCTACAAAATACTCCTCGTGTCTCGGACCACTTGCTTAATCATACATATATTTCCAAGCTAAGTCGGGAAAAGTGGACCAGCGACGTCTGCGAGACTCTTGTTTCGTCAAACGGATTTCCGATCTGTTTTCGACGTAAGAAGGTTTCGACCAGCGATGTTATTGCAACATATCATCGTGATCTGAATGCATTGGGGATGAATCGGGTTAGGCACTGGAATTGGTGAGAGAGGATTTCATAGAGTTGTGAAGAGACGTAGGTGCTCAGGTAATAGGATGAAATTTTTGGTGGTGAAAATTTGGAAGATGGTGTAAAAAGTAATTCGATTTACAAATTTCTCAAACTATCTGTCAAATGAATAATTAGTTTTTAAATTTGCAAATGTAAATTATATAAATCTTATACCTTGTTAATAGAAGTATAAAACGTGGTATCGAGTCTGTTTAGTTGTAGAGGAAAGACTCGCAAAAGCATGATAAAGTTTTCAAGGTGTCGGGAGGTTGATCGAGTTAGAAAACTGAGTTCGAAAAGGGCAAATTAGATTAAAATCAAAATTGAACTGTATTACGATAGCATATATCGATTACCTTACAAACTAAACCACAACTCGGTGAAGACCACGTCGTGCATAACACGAAAACAAATCTGCAGTTTCTCGCGTGCCCTTGGGACTTGTAGGTTTGCGATGGAATGAAGTGAGAACCCTTTGATTCCCTAGTGAGAAGAAAATACATTCCCTTCACTGGCAGCTCGTAGAATAATCTATTGTTGCCTTCTACCAATATTAAAATATAAATTCAAGAAAATATTTAAAAATCAAATTTCCAACCATGTTTTTAAATCGTATTGTTTGCTATACGTTTACATTTAATTGTTTACAAAGATGGACTAAAATATAAATTTAACGAAACACAACGTGGATCCGAATAATTACCTTTGTTGTAGAATCAGAAACACTGCCAAACGGACATTAATTAACAAACAAGTTTTAATTCGTATCAGCCAAGAATTCATTAAATTTTCATCAACGAAATAATTAATCACAACCTTCCTGCAATATGAACGTATCACGTGAATCGGTTTGGGATTCATTTTACGTATTGTACATTAATTAAGCGTAATTAATTAACCGATACACTTTAAAAGCGTTTGGAAAATCTGTTCGAAAGGAAATGTTTATTTGGAAGAGTCTATTTAAATAGGAAACTTGTTCAGAGGTATTCGAAAGCTATTCAAGGTGGGAAAATAACTGTGTTTCGATGAAAGCTATCACGGTACGAACAATTTCGACGCTGAGGGCATCGCGTCGATACGGACAGAATTATTTAATACACCATGGCGGGAATTAAAACTTTTTTCGTTTCAACTACAGACTTGCGGGACTCGTAAATCAATCTTTATATCTCGACACGTACCGTTGTTCGTTCGAATATTCATTTAGCTCGATTGTGGAACCGTCGTTTTGGTCCGATGTTTAGATTAATGAGCTGAACGAAATCCAATTCTGTAATTGGCCAGGCTGAAAGTGCGATGATATCCAAAAAACGTGAATAAAGATGTACATACACCGAGGCAATAAACGCGCGTTTCCACAATCGAATTGCCAGGAACAACGGATTGAATCTCTTTTTGCCAGAAAGTTATTCCGAGCTTAAATATTTTTGTGACCTCTGCGAAATGTATACTTGCATTGAATATCTTGTAACTTCTATGTGCAAATGCACGTATTTCGATTTATTCCGTGCTCTATCAATAAAATTGCGACAATTAGATTTCGTTACAATACCAACTACATTTCAAAACGTTTCGTATAATACACATAATATATTCATAATCGGCATTTCCCAATATCCGAATACTTTTGCGAGCCTAGGTGTAAACAAAACTCTATCAATTTACCAATTCAATTTGATCTTTATCGAAGGAAGGAAGAAGGGGAGGAAGGAAGGAAGAAAGGTAATTGTAGAAGGGCCAGCAACGACAGGGCGAAATATCGCCAGCGCTGGCATTCTCTGAAAATGTTAGAGGGCTAGGATGGTATTTGGTCGGAGATAGGTCGGCTCGCCGCGAAATAAATCATTTAAATTGGAGGAAAGAGAAATCCCGGCTAATAGCTTAGGATTTCGACCGAAGGTGTGTCCCCTGATGCGATTGTGGCGATGAAGTAAGCCTGTAAGGCGAAACATTGGGATGCCCTAATAGGTTTCCAGGTCGGCTGGCCAAGCCGCTTTATGTGGTTTCTCCGATGGTAGCCGATCTTCATGATGAGTATTAACGCTATAATATCAAAAGTTGCTGGTAACCTCCGATAAATCTTTCTTAACTTGTATTAACGACTGCGCCGGTTCTCCCTAGTCTATTTATTGTCTCGTATGAGTGTTGACTAAACCAAGGAATTATTAACTTACAGTTTCTTCAGAATTTAAAGATCGTACCCGCAAGACTGTTTTCTATCGTTAACAAATTCCTTCAGTTTGAAGGTAAAACGAAAGAATCGTTATTGATTCGTGTAATTTCATATATAAAGATATTGAAAGTTTTCCGAGATAAGAATGAAATTGGGATACAAAAAGATCTTATTTCGAAAAAGACGTTGATTTAATATAGAATGATTCTTCTAGAATATTTTCACTTTCACAAAAAATTTAACTATTTCATTTGAAAAAGAGAGGAACATAGCCAGGAAAAGGGATAAATTTGTAATACTGCCAATTAGATGGAACATGTAAAATGTAAAATTTGCTTTAAATTGTCGACAAGGGACGAATTCAAGCGTAACGAGTGGCGGCGCTGTGTAGAACGTGTTAAAACAGCGAATCATTTAAAGATGTCCAGTTGGGAATACTGTGGAGCGAAATACGCTTGTCGTGCTGCGGCAAAACGCTAGGAAATCCTGTAATAGGTTTCTAGGTTGACTGGCTAAGGGAGCAGGCTGTGGTTTCGCGGGGATGGCTCCCATAGAAAGCAGAATTCCCTCTGCTTCTAGGCCAAAGGACAGATCTTCGTACTTCCATGGTAATACTGTAACCTTCGCGCTTCGCTGCATCTCTACCAAGCCGGCGTCGCGGCGTGAATAGACGATTGGTTCGACGGTTTCTTCGTTCAATATTGATGGACAGTTTAAAGATGTACTCGTCGCTTGTGAAACTACCAGTAACCACCGAGTTTCCGGCGTCCATCCGCTACGTTTTGACGCAAATAATCCCTGGGAATAATGTAAATTTCATATCGTCTTCGTTGCTGCCCCTTCAGTGACTGACAAATGCTTGCCACGCTGCGCGATTATACAATATTAAATTTAGGCCAAAGATTGCAAAATCTTGCCAACGTAGGTTTAAAAGATGAACTGAGGATAAGAATTATGAATTTTGCAAATGTGCATGTCGTAATCCTTGAAAAGTTGCAAAAATATTAATATTTTTATATGCGATTCATTTGAAAGTTAACAATCCATAAAAAATGCTTTGCTGTTTAAATTTCGTATGTTACTACACCTACATCGACGTTAGTACATTCAACGTTAAAGTTCCAATCTCAAAAATTCGAATCGAACAGCATAAGCAATTCCAAAATCGTTAATTCCAACGTGATCTACCGGCGTAACCATAATTTCTGTTTGTCCAATGGAGATACAAGATTGCTCGTTTTAATCGAATAATACGATTCCATTTGGACTCGCATACGCACATGGCAAGAATGCTTCGACCGATCGTATCCATGGAAGGAATTCATTGGTCGTGATGTTACGGACGATAACGCGATCATAAATCACAATAGTCCGACTAAAAAGTGCGCGACGTAAAAAGGATGTAAAGCAGAAATCGTAAACTGCAGTTTAACGTGTAAGGGGAGGTAAAGGCGACAGAAATCCAATACTGCAGTAAGAGGTATGCGCGTAAAGTTCTTATCTATGGAAACAAGAGTCGAAATTCCAGATTGGCGCGTGGACAATAAAAACGACAATTTTTCATTACTGATTCAAGCCATTACTATGATTTCTCCTATCTGTATGGGACTCACTACAAAAATTTGATACTATAAAAATGAAACGTGAAAGCTGATAAAAAAGTATTTCATTGGGAAATAAAGGTATACGTAAATACTTTTTTTGCAGCCATTGTATTGCTTATGGTAATATAATTTACACAAAGGATATCTTTAGATTTATTATCTTAACGTTAGAATACTTGTTGTCTGGGAAAGAAAAATTGCAGGTTACAATGTTTCGTATTTTAAACGTAGTTCAAAGTAAGAATAGAATCCAATAACGTTGGAATTTTAATACGAGATTTAAATTCAAAGGAGTCGTCGGATATATCTTAAAATAATATTTGCAGAGCAGGTATACTTTAAAATATGCATAAGCTTCTTTCGATCGATCTGTCATCAGAATCGCGTTTCTCCTCGATAAATATCCCACTGGTCGATGAAAGTTTAGTCAACTCATACATAGTCACCGGAGGGGAGTGGAGTAAACTTCAATTAAATCCATATTTTAAGTTTTGGAAAGTGGTCGAATTCCATTCCTTTCGGTGAATTTGAACGCCTGTTCAACGAAGAATTCCATTCGCGCCGAGTTTCAAATCCATAGAAGAAGTTGAACCGAGTCGCCTCGGAATTTGTGTACAAACTATCCGTCGCTTTTTAGTATCAACTTCCGCTATAGCAGTCGTTACTAGTGCGTCACCGGTATCAGGAATCTCGTTAATACCATCGACCTTGCAAAACTTTCCCGAACAGCCGTCGATTTCTCTCACGGAGACCGCGTGTACTAGACGATCGTTTTTCATTCGTTTATTTGTCACTAATGCTGTTGCGAAGGAAAGAAAGTGTCTTATATTTAGAGAAGCAACTTTAAGGAATGGGACAGATGTGTGTAAAATGTCCGCTTATAAACAGGTCAATATATGCTGCTTCTAATTACTAATTCATCATTAATTCGTAGATCCAGCTGTCATAGCGTACAGACGTCTGCTATAATCCTCCGCCAGTTTATAAACAGTAAGTGAATAATACCGTTTGAAAAGGACAACTGTAGCTATGTATCTCGAAGTGAAAACGAAGAGTAGCGTATGAAACTGCTCGATCGTTGATACCGATTTTCACTATAATCGGTATTATCTGGGTCGGAGATGGCTTCGAACATACAACCAGGACATTCCTCAATCCATCAACCAAATGATCTGCCACTTTCATGGCAGAAGTACGACTCATCCAAAGAATTGTCTAGAAATAAGCATAGAAGAAGTCCGGAAGGGAAAAAGGATATAAAAAGGAATGCAATATCCAAAGAAAATCCTGAGATAAATGCAATAACAACCTCCAATAGATTCGTATTATTAGACACACCTGATGGATATACCTGAAAGTTAACCATCACAGAACCTAACCCCATCTCTTCCAACCCACCCTGATGACGTCATAGACATACAAACAATGACGAAAACGTTGATAAGTGTCGTCAGTAGAGACGAATTCAAATTAAAAGTAAATAATGACCAGGTCAAGATAATAACTCTGATTCATACAGAAAAATAATAAAATTTCTAAAAATGCTGAATGCTAACTTTCACACTGTTTCAATTAAGACAGAACAGACCTTTTTGTGTAATCCTACGCAACTTACATCACTCAGCAGACCTAGAAGGATTAAAA
Organism: Bombus pyrosoma; assembly: GCF_014825855.1. Lineage (NCBI taxonomy): Eukaryota > Metazoa > Arthropoda > Insecta > Hymenoptera > Apidae > Bombus > Bombus pyrosoma. Next base: position 1,617,859 of record NC_057771.1, on the reverse strand, counting down.
GAAGAACTTCTACAGCACGGACACGAAATAACTAACATCAGCGATATAAAACACAGAGCTACACAAAATCCAATACCCTTGTTTCTCATAGACCTCAAGCAAAGCCAAATAATTAAATCATTCACAACATTGACAAAATTGTGAAGTACATAGTAAACTTTGAACCACTACATAAAAAAAAGAAAGATAGTGCAGTACAAGAGATGTCAAAGATACGGTCATACCGAAAGATATTGTAATCACCAATTTCGCTGTGTAAAATGCTCAGATTTACATCCAACAAAGGAGTGCACTAAGCCGGCAGACATTCCTCTGAAATGCATTCTTTGCTGAGGTAATCATCCAAAAAATTATAAAGGCTCTCCAGCTCATAAGGTGCTCCGCAGAAAAATTGAATTCAGACCTAAATACAATCCGAATCCTAATATTACTTCTCCAGATAACGAAATAATAAGTCATTTAAGACATGCCTCTTCATCCATATCCTATACTCGGGCAATTCTAGGAAATACGAGCAATAAACGCCCACATGATAACATCGGTAACAGCCAAACAGTTAATGCACAAACTACAGAAATCCTTTACGGGATAGAGAAACCAATTGAGAAACAAACAGAACAGATCAATAACCTGCTGGCTCCGCTAACGCTAGTAATAAACAAAATAACGAAATTTTCAACAAAGTAACAAACTGCAGAAATTTTTTACGGGTTAGAGAAACTAATTGAGAAACAAACAGAACGGATCAATAATCCGCTGCCTTTGCTAACGCTAGTGTAATAAACAAAATGACGCTTAATGCTGTAGTGGATTGAGTGAGAAATAATTTGGAATACGAGAAATTGCTGCTGCAACTCGTCAAGTATATTTTGAATAAATATAATAAATATAAAGCGTCGAGAGACGCTCGTACAAATGAATTCGTAAAGATAGAGTATAATCGCTCGCGGAAAACTCGACTCGTAGATATTGATCGATAATTCGTAGATACTCGGTATATATTGCATCGTTCGCGATCGCGTCCATTTATTTATACTGTTCGGGGGGGGGGGATCGGAAAATTTGAATTTTTCTTAGATCGACGGTTGCTCATAACGGTGACTTTGTTTTGTCCGGAGTTTGTCTATCTATATGTTTCGTACGTCAAGGCTGTGTCCGTGTTCCGAGGCACAAGAACAACATGAGTCGCTCTCGATCCGCCTCGTCCTATGACTCATGTGCCGCTACAATGCAAAATAATGAAGTCGATACGTATCGGAACGCTAACGGTCTGGCTTGACGTAAAAACGACCTAGAAATCTTTCTAAACTGCCAAAAAATAGACATAATGCTTATTTCTGGAACTCATTTTACGAACAAAAATTAGTTTAAAGCCAACAGTTACAATACTTATCACTCTCGACACCTCAGCAGCAGGTCACATGGCGGATCAGGTATTATTATAAAATCTAATATCAAGCACTACGAACTTCCACCATATAAGAAGGATCATCTCCAAGTAACTAACATTATGATTCAAGATTGGCATAGTTCGTTTGAAATACCTGCTATGTATTGTTCTCCGAGGCACAGCTTATTAAAAGAGGATTTTGATCATCTTTTTTAAAGTCTGGGTCACAGGTTTATAGCAGGAGGCGATTTTAACGCTAAACGTATTGACTGAGGTAATAGAAACATCACTTCAAAAGGTAGATTACTATACAAAAGTATTTTATCAAATAAATTAAATTACGTTAGTACAGGTGAGCCCAAGTACTGGCCTACGGATACAAACAAAGTACTTGACTTCTTCATAAACAAAAATATATCCCCGAGGTGCATTGAAGTTAATTCTTCTCTAGAGTTGTACTCAGATCACTCACCAGTTATTGTAACAGTCGGCTCTACAATTATTGAAAATCAACCTGCTATCTGAATCTATAACAAACCAATTAACTGGTCTCACTTTAAGGAATCCTTCAAAATTTCAAAATCAAACCACTAAAAACAAAAGAAGGTATAGATGCAGCAGTTGAGTATCTGACGAACAACATAATAAATGCGTGTCGCTCTTCTATTCCAAAGTTAGAGTATATAACCCAACACAAATATTCAAACGCTATAAAGAAAAAGATCGAAGATAAAAGGAAGTTACGGAGATTATGGAAAAGTAGCAGACATTCTGAGGTGGACAAACCCGAAGAAAACAAAGTAGAAGACAAACGGAAACTAAACAACGCAATCAGAAAATTTCCACAAAAGTTGAGGAATGAGTGTTTTCAAATATATTGGGAGAAGCCGACTCCCACATCCGTTACAAACTACTCTCTCTGGAAAGTTCCGAACAGACTCACCATATCACAGCAGATGATTCCTTCCCTTAGCTCTTCACGTGGTGATTGGTCAAGGTGTCCCATAGACAAAGCCAATCTATTCGCTTTTCATCTAGCTACAGTATTCAAACCGTTTTCTCCTAAATCCACTTCGCGTGAAACCGAGATATTTAAACACCTTCAATCGTCAAGCCAAGCCTCTTTCCCTATCAAGTTCTTTTCTTTCCGGGAAGTCAATGCAATGATTGACAAAAACTTTAACTCTAAGAAGGCCCTAGGACACGACATGATCAGTGATAAGGTGATCAAAGAATTACCAAAAAAGGGGATAGCACTCATGACATCCATTTTTAACGTAATCATCCATTTTTGCTTATTATCCATCTTCATGGAAACTGTCCATCATCACACTCATTCACGAACGAAAGTAGTATCATACCATCTATTCAACTTACTATCGAGCCTATCCAAACTCTTTGAAAAATAGTTAAGCAAACGCCTACGGATGATACAACGACGACTACAAATCATCAATTTCCGAAAACGGCATTCAACAACTGAACAGGTATACCGTATTACATATAATATTAGCCGGAAATTGGAAAAGGAAATACTCAGAAGTATTCTTCGACATTAAACAGGCTTTCGATAAGGCATGACATCCTGGATTACTACAAGCTCAAAAAATTTTGTCTCGTCAATACTATTTAATCATGCTTTCTTACCTAAATAGCAGACAATTTAAGATTAGATTTTTAGATTCTACAACTGCAGCTTTTCCTACTGAGGCTGGAGTACTACAAGGCAGTGTACTTGGACCAATATTATACTTTATCTATACGACAGACTTACTCACTGCGGCCAATGTTAATAGACCTACATTCGTTGACGATACTGCAGTCTTAGCAGCGGATGAAAACCCCGAAGTAGCTTCTCTAGTCCTCCAGGAGCACTTGGATAAAATTGTAAAATGTTGCCATACATAGCGTATTAACACAAATGAAGGCAAATCAACACATGTTACGTTCACCTTAAACAAATGCACATGTCCACTGGTAATGATAAACAACACAATAATTCCAACCATGGATACAGTAAAGTACCTAGGAATGTTATTAAACAAAAGATTAACTGGGAAGTAAGTAAGTTCTATTTAAAGTAAGACAGTCCTACTGGCTCATAGGCCAGCGTTTGAAATTAAGTCGAGAAAGCAAAATCATTTTATACAAAATCATTGTAAAACCTGTATGGATCTACGGGATTCAACTGTGGGGTGCAGGAATTCAACTCTAACATTGAGATCCATTGAGTGATTTTAATCGAAAATGCTCAGGCTTATTTGTAATTCCCTCAGTATGTAAACCAATGAAACCATACGCAGAGACTTAAAAATACCAACAGTTAAAGAAGAAATTTTGAAATTCAGTAACAGCTACAATATACGCTTGACTAAGCATTACAATCCTCTAGTCACCCAGCTTCTAAATAGAGCAGACCACTGGAGAAGATACTTTAATCCATTAAGATATGTACTAAAAAAAGTAGCCTTACCATAAGGTTAGATATTATGCCATGGAAACGCGACATCGTAATTACTAAAAATTCTTTCTAAGAATTGGTTGTAATATTCTACCGAATAAAAAAAATCATTAATTCGTATACTTTGATAAAATTCACATACTATTATAATAAGACCAAAATCTTATAATAAGACCAGTTTAGTACGTGAATAGTAAAGTACATAAGACATTTATGACATATTAAGATCTATTCCCCGAAATTCTCTTAATATATAAATTTAAACCTTCCAGCTATGAAAATTTGGAATAGTGGCGGAACTAGTTATGTTCTCGTAAGTTCTTCCATGTATCGTCATAAGCAATTACAAAGCGATTGTTACATGCGATACTCCAGGAATGGAAGCGGAATTGCGCGGAACAAAATAAAGCTTCGTACAATTTGTCCCAGAAGAGGTGAACTGGCCCGAAATTGTTCCACCAGCGACAGCGATTTACGGCAGTTGTAATCAGTTTGATTAACGCAGACAGCCGCGATAAATGCAGGTAGCACGATGCATCGAGGCTACTTCAATTTGCGAGGAACTCGCGAAGCCTCGACTAGCATCGACTATTAGGTCTATTGAAAACTTGTACCCCTTGTTTTTTCTCCTCTATCGATTAATTTTCTGTCAAATGAAATTGTTGGATCGCGGTATATTACGCGTGATTTTCATGGATAATATATTCTTCAAAATGATCAAAGAAGATTGATCAAATCGCTCATTGTTGGTGCAAATATTTCAATACTATTGTCTTATCAGATCGTGCATTGCTGCAAATAAAAATTGGAAGAATCAGTAGCGTGATCAGTGACGTGAGAAGATTCGTAGCTGTAGACTAGTTGCGGAGTCGGTCAAAAGTTAGAAGTTAATCCGCACGAATCTAAATTAAGTCCTGCGAGTGAAACGGTCTAGATAGATAGCTAGTGGGCACGTTTATTTAGAGTAGAACGGTGACCCAGTAAATTTAACCCTTTAATTTTCTTGACCGAAATATTCTGCAGAAACGAGCCACCTTGCTAAATAACTTTCGGCTAATAAACACTTTGAGGTTTACTGTCTCTTGAGTACCATCGTAGAAAGTATACGTAACCAACTGAAAACTGCAACCTTTCAGTTTTATGCTTTATAGGTATTTTTAATAATAAAATTTAGAATCGTCGAGGGATAACTAATTGCGATTAAAGTATTAAATTATAACCAGAACTTTATTGAAATGTAGAAAGATTAATCACGAGATCGATTAATAAAATGAACGTAGTAATTGATAAGATACGAGAACGTCTTTACGTTCGAGTTTTAATAAATTGTCATTTGGAAGTGTAAATGAAAGAAAATATTTATTCAAAAATAGAATAGAGAGATTGCTGACGAATTAAGGTCCATTTAAACGGTGTTGTTTTTTAACGTAAAATAAGCTTACAAGGAAAGACATTAAGGGACTCTAGATAGAGAAGACTGCGGTTTCCACGGGATAAGTACGGTCCGCGGGAAGTAGCATTTTCCTCGCTCTAGAATGAGAAAACCATGGTGTTTCTACCTTAATAAGATAACACCCAATTCCATTCTATTATTACGTAAGTAAACCATGTTTTCCTACGATACTCTTTCATTAATATTATTTTCGACTCTTCCTTTTATCGTATCAAAGATAATCATCGATTAAAATGCCTGCGATTGTCAAAGTTATGCAACAGATATGCTCGTTTCGTGTATTTTATACGATATTCTGTACGATCATCGTCTCACGATGAGTAAAAACGACAGATAACTATGACTAACGTGTTATATTACACGATGAACGGAGTCTCGTTCGCGTATCGTTTCACCGTTGTAAGACACGCTAATTAAACAATCGAATTTGTTTTGGTCGCCGCTAGTAAATCGCGTGTAATCAACCAACAATTAACCAGAGCTCTGTGAACGCAGCCGATGTGTCAGTTATTTCCATTCACACGTTGCTATTCAAGAGTTGTACAACAGGGGAAGCAAAATGGTGGGAAGGTGTTGGCAACGGTTAAGCAGGCTTTCTGCACAATAATGACCAGCTATTGCACAATTGGGAATTACGCGCTGAATTTGAACCACTGCATGTTTAATTCAGAAGCCAGAGATTATTAATCTGATTTTCCACTTCTGTCGCTATGTACGTACGTATAGCGAGGATATGTTGAACATTATCAACGCGTTTCATCAAACATCAACGAACCATCTAGGCGGATATGAGTTAGACATTGGTGAGAAAAATGAGAAGGTTTTTCCACGCGAACAAATGATACAAGTTTTTAGAACTCATATTGTCTGTTACATGGAACGCAGAAAAGTTGTCGACGATATACAGAGTTGTCCACGTAACTGGGACAAGTAGTGTGGTTGCAATTAAAAAATTATGCGGAAGAAAAGATGCGAATCATTCAAGAAATACCATCTTTCTCGGAGAATATGTTTTTTCGCAGACATAATGATGCATCGTAGTTTTCTTACGTGCAATTTCTTTTGGAGGTCCTTTTATTATTCTTCATTAAAAATATCGAGAAACGATTGGTCTATAAAGCGTTTTGAACATAGGTTTTCGTTAACTCTAACGAAATTATTCTGAAAGTGCTTTGATGTTGCTTCAATACCAACATTCCACATCTTGTACATTAACTTCGATATATTCAATTTTCTATTTCCAAGAACAAATTTCTTTCACAAATTTCTCGCAGCAGAAATACGGAAAGAAATTCCTTATCAGCCAGCGAATTAACGAAAGAGAGTCCTAGTGGCGCTTTCATGCGAAAAGAAGCATCGTCGTTTCTCTCATAGAATAAATGTTCTATCGCGCGCGAGTACCCTTAAGATTCGTTGTAACGACCTATCTTGAAATTGTATCAAAATGAAATTTCGCGGAAGACCTTTGGAATGGCCGAATCGGACAAAAATTCGCGCCTCTCCTCTTCCTTCCCTCCGGTCACGTTTCCAGGCAACGAGGTTCTTTCGACTCGCGTCGAGGACCGCGTGCTGCTATCAAAAAAAAAAAGGAGGAAAGACAGAGATAGGAAAAGAGGTCCTCTCGCGTTCTTCCTCTGTTTTACTTGTTCGTGGAGGATAAAAGGAGAGACGATCGTTCCTCGTTCCCAACGAAGAGAGACCACGTAAATTTCTCGCTTTGCGTGGCGATGTAACAATCAGAACGAGTCGAACCGGATCGATCGTAAAACCCCTTTCTCTGCCTGTCTTTGAGCGTTTCCCCGTAACACACAGACGATCCTCCAGCCATCTTCGAGATGATCCGGTTTGTCCTTCTCCTCAGCCTGGTCTCTCAATCGACAATAGCCCCGATCGCTTGAATTTCGAAGCAATAGCTCGCGAATGCAATCGTCTATACGGTCTGCGGGCACGGAGCGTATTCAATGAAATTCGATTATCCCGCACGATCTTATCGCTCGAGGGCAGGTGCAAGATCGTAGCAGGAACCTAGGTACATCCAATTTCCGGCGAAGAATTACCTCTCTCTCGGTCCTAAGACACCGAGGAACGCAATAGTAACCGCGATTTAACTCGCCGGTCCTTGGCTACACCACTGATTCGTACTTCACTTCGCAGTTCTTTTGCTTACACGCCTTTTCTTCCAACTTGCTTGTTCGTTCACTATTCCGTTGTTGGCTTGAACTTGTAGGCTTAATTACTGTTAGACTTTATTTGGGGTTTCTGTTCATTTCCAATTTTGTGTGCCAGTTGCAGTTTTGAGATCTAGTTGTAAGCGTGGATTTTTAAGATTAAAGATAAATAAATGTAAATTAACGGATTAAAACTGCTTCAATTACTCTTTTAGTACTATAAATTGCAATATTGCCTTTATTAAACTTTATTCACTATTTTTGCGTAGTCCATTGGGTAGGTACGCATTTCCTTTCTCATGCTTATTCTTCTTTTACTTTCTATCTATATTTAGCACTCGATATATCGTCTACAGGATAATTATCTTTCTCTTTTTCTAAGATTCTGCTTTGTAGACTATATTCGTCGCGCCTTAGCTCGTTCCTGCTGTTATTTAAGTTGCAATTTATCTTTACTTTCTTTTTTCCACTCCGTTACCGTCTGCAATCATCCTCTCGCTTTCCACCTTCTCACCGCTTCTTCTTCTCCGTTTCTAATACAGATACGAATTTCCCTTTTGCCACGTTGAAATTATGTAAAGAAGGATACAATGGCTATCTTCGTGCATGCTCGCTGCAACCACACTCTTGCTTTCCTCTTTCTTCGCTTCTTTATTTCTTCTTTCTTGCTTCTTCTCCATTCGTTCTCCTTCGCCTTTGGTAGCCTAACCACGCTGTGTACATTTGGTTTGAGGTGGGACGTCCTTAAGATTGCAACTCGCGTCGGATAGGATCGCGGCTTCGCATTGTGCGCGATTCACAGAATACACTCCGTGCCTAAGTGGCGGGAATATGATGGCTTTATCGTGGTCTAGTTGCCGGAGGAATTTTATTTCTTTGTTCTATTCCTTGTGCTTTGTCAATGATACATTTCGTCTCTCGGCGTCGTAAATTTTAAGAAATTTTTATGTCTTAATGTTTCAAAGAATTCTGTTCACCTTTCCTCTTTCTTCCTTTCCTTGCAGAACAGAGGGAAATACATGGTTAAACACGTAATTGAACGCCATCAATTTCGTTTCGATGGATCTTGTTTCAGCATGTAAAATGATAGCCGTTTGTATTGAGACTTCAAAAAGATCTAGAATTTTTATTTTCAGAATTTCTAGTATTTTTCGGTCTTATGGAAATTTTAGACTTCCTAGGCTTTTAATGTTTGACACATTTTTTAGAGATTTGAAGATTTGCGAAATTTGTATAAAATAAACGTTTCTTCATTAATTACGTTTCCTAAGTTCTTTACGTTGCTGAACAACAAATTCATGTGTTTTGATAACACTGTGTAAGTGTCAATACACGTGTGTTATGAATTCCCAAGCTTCTATCTCCATATATAAAATAATTGATTCGTGAAAACACGCACGACTTATGAAGCATCAAACATTAATTTGTTTTCACGGGAAAATAAAAGTTGAAGGGTTCGATAAAAGGGCTGTAATATATTCTTACAGCGAACGATAATTTTCAAGCGCTAAAGAGTAACTGCTTTATTATTAGAACCGGTAATACTTTTGAAGTATTTATATGCACAATACATTTTTTTCAAAATTTCAATCGCTACAACTTTTATAATAAAGAAGTTAAAGCGTTTTTAATGAAAAATATTGTCTAGATTTCGCATTTACCACATTTCGCGGAGGAAGAGAATTTTGTTATGACAATGTAATGATACGAGTTTGGAAGTATATTTATTTTGAATATCACGCTAGGAAACAAGTTACAAATTTGATATGTGTGACATGACGTTGAATATGTTATACGTATGATGATGTAACTCAATTTACAGCTTCACGTGCAGTCAGCGAAGAAAACAGACGTGAGGGAGTTATTTAAATATTTTGAAGCATTGATAAACGGTTGATCATAGATAGAATGATTATAGATCGTGAAAGAATCTCTAAAGAAATTATTATACCAAGAGGGATTGGCAATCTTATTTATGAGTTATCGAGTTTTTCCTAGATCAAGATTATCATAAAATCTATTCGACAATTATATAAAAAACAACAACAATGATCACAGACAAGATCTCCACATTACGCTCTACACGATTCACTCAAAACAACGGATAAACAATCACGTTAACATTGGCGATAAAATCTCTACCATTCGTCGAGATGTTGTTCATGAATCTTTTTCCTATCTCCGATATTAAATTTTCTATACTAAATCGTCGTAAATAAATGACCTCAACTATTATTACACCAGGGGGATAATTAGATCGATAGTGGTGGACATTGATAAATCGTGGTGCATGGTACGTGTTCAGAAACGTGTAAGAATTTCTAAAAATAAGCCAGAACCCGATAGGCGGGAATTAGCAGAATCCATTCCTCGGCTATGAAGATAATCTTTGGATTACGAAGGGTGGCTGAGATAAATCTTTTCGGTGAAAATAGCTAGTGAAACGATATTAGAGCGTACTCACAGTGTACGTGCAGCATCATTCGTTTGCTGACTGATGGTGGTACTCCGTTACTCGCGATGCACAGGTAGGTGCCCATCTCGCTTCTGGTTACTTTCGACAGAGTCAGCGTTTCCCCTTCAGCAGTAGCTACTGCAATACAGAGTCAGACGGGCGGAATTAAAGATTCTGAAAAATTTTGTGAGCCGCTTGTCGAATGGGTGATTTCTCGAGAAACCGAAACGCAAACTTACCAATCTGAATTATTTACGTAGGTCTGAGCTTTTTTCTTTACTAAACGAACACAGCGATATTTTATGGAAACTTAATTTGTAAAGGTGCTGTCGATTAGAGGAATAAAAGTGAGAAGTTTATTTGGAGACTGGTTGCTTAAAAAATGGTTTATTCGAACTCGCGCAAGTAATATTTTCGCTGATTCGAAGGATTTCTCGGCCGAATAAATTTGCAAGTTTTCTTTTGGTGAATCGATACGAAAGATAAAGACTAAATATATAGTTTTCCAAAACTTGTCTGTTTTCCTTATTGTCTGCTTGAATTTCAGAATTTTGACATCTAAAGTGTAATGCTTCAATTGAATCTCGATGTCAATGGAAAGCTACTTACACGGTTGATTCGTTCAACCTTATCGAGTAAATAATCGAATTGGCTCTATTACTAATCAAACACATTGGATTAGATACGAGACGAAGCTTAAGGTCCCGCTATCATCCCGTTCAATTCAACACATCGATACTACTTGCTCGAACTCCTCACGAAGTGCGAGCGAACAGCAGAGGGTGAAAATGCAGTTTCACCTTCGCTTGCGAATCAGCATTTCTCTCGACGAAATGAGAATACTCAATTGTTTTATGCAAAAGAATGCATTATTGTCTCCAAAAAATATCATCTTATTTCTTCCTACATTCCTGATAATAAATATTCTTCTAAAAATTAAAACATTTTTTTGTTGAGGAATCCATGAACCCTATATTTGAATAACTAAAATAATCTCGAAAAATATCAAAGAAGAGAGGAGTAAAAGTAGACGTGTTCTTCGAACAGACATGCTTGCGTTACGAGTCTTTTGTACTGAAACTCGATCTTACCTTTAAATTGGTACTATTTCTCAAAAACGTATACTTGAATTCTTCTATGAAATTCTACGAATTCAACAGACGAAGCGATTCGAAATGGGAATAAAACTGGAGGGCTTCACAAGATAATGCGAGTAACGTGAGTTTATTCGTATACTGCTGAAATTTTTATTCTTCAAATTATTTCTAATATTTCGCTATCTAACATAAAAAAATGTGCGTGCTTTCCTTGAAAAGAAACTTCAAGGAACGACGTGGGATTTTTTTTCACAAATTGACGCGTGGTTCCATATTTGTCACGTCTAGCGAATAATCTATTATGAATGAGATTAGAATTCATATGTTCTATTATCTTATGACGTTAAAGTATGAATTATTTTCCTTAACTTGTTTACGTCTATAGCGTGCACGTCGAGTTTGAAAATTATTTTTTCGCTGAGAATGTATCAAATTACTGGTTCATTCAATGGCTGTCAAAATTCTACTTAAGTCGGCATTGTGACAAGTATCGAGGCGACGAATATTTGCATGATTCGATGCAACGAGAAGGAAAACATTGAAATATGAGTGGCGACAGTTTCGTTTCGCTCACGAGTTCAGTAGCCTGAGGAATTATCGTATATCTTGCACTTTAAAATCGATTTCATAATCACCGAAGTATGAAAATATGCGAAAATTATCATGCAAACTATATTACGAATGTGAAAAAATTTGTCGCAAAAAGAGAAAAGTATGTTGGGATGTTTTAACTCGTTGGATGTAAAACTTCGTTTGATTTTTGCTGTAATTTATTCCATTTTAAACACAGAAAAACTTCCATTTTTTGAAATTCTAGTCACAAGATGTATGAATTTGCTGAAATTTCGCTTGTACCACTTATCAGTTGACACAGTTGCCTCGATCAGAAAAGGGGAGCTCTTCAAAAAGTTGTGATTTATGAATTGAAATGTACGAGGTGAAGTTGACGAATTGACTTCAATTTCGATATTATCCCTGTTTTCCGATTTCAATCTGATGTTTTATACGAGCCGCTTTACTTACATCGAAAATATATTATCATATTATATACACGTCATTGGCATCGCCATTTCTCAATCTTTTCGCATACTCAAAATCGATCCAGCTAACATATAAATCCTCATTTATTCAACCTTGATTGACTATAATGTAAATTATACGGTATCGTTATTTTCGAAATTGCTGATATTTTTGTATGAATACTGAAATCATTGATAAAACCGAAGGATACAAAAAGATTAATATAAATCACAAATAAAATTCCAAAAGCCCATACATATTTTCCATGGAATATCCAGTAATTTTATCATATTTACATATAATACCTGTCATATAGAACCGTGAAAGAAAATTTAATAATGAAAATGGAGCTGAAATAATTGAAATATCAGGAAGAATAATATTTTCGAGTTGTTTAATCCGAGTTACACAATTGGTAATCAAAAATGCGACTTATAAAGAGTATTATCTTTTTCAAAAATGATCGTATTAAAGAAATACAACCAGTGCAAAAATACTCGACGTACTTCCAACTGATGTAATGAAGATAAAAACCGAACATAACTGGAGACGCAATCACGGGTTTGTAGGTTTTGCAAACATACTCACTTTTCGTTTTGCCACCGGACGATCCGGCACGGGAAATAATCTCGGCGCCATCTTCTCGCTTCCATACGATCTCAGGTTTTGGATAGCCGCGAGCCTTGCAGACCAGTTTTGCGGATCCGCCCTCAGGTACCATCAAGTCGTTCGAGGTCTCTTCGGATATTATGTCCGGCGGTATCACCACTTCTAGAAACGCGCTCTGTAAATTCAATACACCAAGGTATCGGTATTATTATGCTCTATTGCAAAGAGAATATGACAATATTATCATATAATCCGAAAAAGGATAATTCTCTAATTTCATGAAATCAGCGAATTATTCTTGTTTAATAGCTCGATCCAAGGGAATCATGATAATGTATTTTAACTTCTGGTCTCGAAGACGTTTAATTATTAAGCAGATTTTAATTTAGCTGGGACAGGGAACGGTCGCATTTCTGCCATGTAAATTCCGAAAATTTTAGAACATAATTCGTTGGAATTTAGTCACCTCCGTCTATGTGGGTGCAGACCGTCGGAAAACACTACTTTCACCAAGCACAGAACGGATTTCACTTTGAAATGAATGCCTTCCATACCAAAGCATTGCGTACAATAAAAATCTGACCCGGATCTACGGTAAAAAGATTCTCTACTTCTTCGACCATTTTCCTTTCCTTTCCCACTCTTTCTCCGCCCTTCTTTTTTTTCTTTCTTTATCTTTTTTTCATTTCCTTTCTTTTTTTCTTTTTACTGCACGACTTGTTATTTCAAAGGATAATTTATTCGTACCTGACTCTTCATAGGATCCGTGTTGACTTGACACATGTAAATGCCTCGATCTTCTCGGCGTACCCCGCGAATATTCAACGTCCACGTGTTGTAGTCACTGTGTGTTACTGATAAACGCGCGTTGTTCGTGATCACGTGTTCGTGAATCGCCAGGACTGCCTTGGTGTCTGCTTTGATCCACGCCACCTGGCCTCACAAACCCATTTCTTAACACACTGCGCTATTTCTTCATCCATGTGCACGGTACCGCTTGCACGGCACTGGCGAAAACTTATCGCTAATAATATGCACAGACTCGATGTTTTAATACCTTAATTGCTAGATAATTCCGCGTAAAACTCGTTTTCGAAATGATCTCGACTCGTTTCATACCCTTTGTCATGGAAATGAAACATGCTTGAATTCGAGTTTATCCATAATTAATCGATGAAAGTGATTGCTGGTCGTTAAAATTCCTTTTTGTGAATGAAAAGTTCATAAGAACGAAACTAGCGATTATAAATACATTCTTACTTAAGACCGTCCTTTAATATCCCTTTTAATATTCTTTAACGTTATAGGATATGATTTGGGATAGTTTTTATGTGATAGTTGACATTTTTATAAAAGTAGTTTTTAAGCCATTACGTTACGTTTTGGATTAATTTCATATAAAAAAATTGAAAAAAGAAAGCCGAACGAATGGTCGATCTGGATAATGCTTGCTCTAGAATGAAAAATGCGCGGGTGTACCATTTTCATCGTCGCTATTTTCAACTAGTTTTATCACGTTTCAAGAGCATTAAAAATTTCAAATTATTGAACAAACTTATGCAGGAGAAATATAATTAAGTAACGCTGCGCTCATGAGAAATATGATAGGAGAAGATGCGTTATAGAAAGATAAACTTCATTATACCGTAGTTTGTCTTTCCCTCTGGTTTTTCTATCTTTAAACAGAAAATACGACTCGTTCCAATTGCATGATTTATCTTGCATTTTAGAATAGTGAGAATAATATTCGTTCCACTATTTTACCTTTCCCGTTTACACAAGTATCTATAAATTAAATTTCGCACTTGATTTAACTATCGATTGCACGAATGTTTTTACAACGCGTTATTTTATAGAAATTCTTTTAAATTGGCAAGATCAAAGGAATTCACAATCCTGTCAAAGAGTAATTAAAGTTTCTCTCTAGCATTTAAGCATGCTCCATTTCCGCATGGATTTTATAACGCTATAAAGGTTTAATCAGCTTCGTAATAACAAAAGGAGAAATTGATTCTTTTTACAATACATATGCTTGCAGAAGAACTTAACAAAGATTTATTTATAAGGAATATACTGTTTAGTACAAAATACGTTGTTTTCTCAGAATACTGATATTAATGTTAACGTAGATGTTTTTTTAGATTCTTCTGCAAAATATGTATCGAATCAAGCATTTTAATCTCTTAGTATTTTCCTGCAAAACTTATTTATTAAATATCAGACTTCTAATATTTTTATTTTCTTCTTTTATACGATAATTAATTTTTTTTCTGAATTCATTATATCTATTTTCCTGTTCAAAGTACCTAAAGAAACTTCCTATATCGTGTTTTCTTAATTTTAATTTCTGAGATCGTTAATTCTTAACATTTCGTTGTGTAGGATACTTTTTATCTTATTTTAAGAACGTATTATATCTGCATATATTAATGATATTAGATTATATATATAAACTATATATATTTTACACTGAGAAATCCTACGACGACTAAACTACGAGACACCTACAATATGAACGAGGCATTTCACATCATATGCTTAAACTTAAATTCAATCGATTATTTCTCAGATAAACTTTCTTTAATTGTTCTTGATGATTGTCAGATTTTATATCTTTATGCAACAGCGTAATCTTCTCAATAGATAGACTTTAATTTTAATATTGATTAGTGCCATCATTACAATTAAAAAGAAATATTTCAAACTTAATTAACCAATATGCGTGGAAGTGCGCTTTGTTTAAACACTATCGACCCTCAAAATCCAGATATTTCACCGCAATGCGAAAAATATTATCCAATTTTACTAAGCAATACCGCGGAGGCAACAATCCGAGATACAGTAGACGAAGTTCATTTTCCAACGTCAACATTTTCCTTCCGAATGCAGCTCGGTCTTCTATAGATGTACGCGAAGTTTTGGCGGGAAGTTTTCTTATTTCGCATAGATATTATTGGCACGAAATTGAACCGGCGGCATGTCGAATATTTGACCTCGCGTCGCTTTGATAGGCTATCTATCAACCAACAAAAGAGGTCTGCGGTTCTTATCGATAACTCGAAAGCGGAGTGTACAGAGAAGGCAGCTGGAGAGGTTTACGGAGAAGCTGTGAGGGTTGAGGTGGAGGATCGCGTTTGGAAGCGGCAGTGGAAAGGAGAAAGAGAAAAAGAGAGAGAGAGAGAGAGAGAGAGAGAGAGGGAGACAGAGAGAGACCAACCAGTAGCTAGAAGCTAGAGAAAGCGGGGTGGAGGGCTTTGAGTGTTTGGTAGTGACGGCCCTGTGAGTGCCTCCACTTATAATACATTATACGAGGATAGTAAACCCTCTTCTCCCTTTCCTTCTACTTGCCCTTCGCCTTCCTGAGCAGCTCCAAAAACGAGCTCTCTTCGGGAACTGAAAAAGTCCCCCGGACGACAGATGCGCGCGATTCTGAAACATTTATGCCACTTTCCCGCCCCTCGGTGTCCTATCGTCCTCTGCGATGGACCTTTTGCTTTTACGTCGTTCTTTTCGATTCATCGATGGATGATTAATCTGTTTTGGGATATCGAGCTTTGGAATTTCCGAACACTATAAACACGTGTATCCGTCGATCCCAGAATTAATTTCGTTCGATTGCACTAGGTCATTTGCCCAAAGGCTATTATTTGGTATTTGGTATGATAGGATATTGTTTAACACTTTTCAGTTTGCGGTAATATCTGGTTTAATTTATATCTTCCTTTAGGGTATTAACATTTAAAAAGATCCCCAATAATACAATATTTATAAAACGATCGCACACCATCAAACCGTAGTATTATATTATTTCATTTTAATAATTTTATAGTTTCATAAAAAGCACCACCCTTATCATCCGCTGGTTGTAATTAACGGTTTCTCATTGCCCACGTTACTGTTTTATTTAAACAGCTCCACAGCCCTTTCATAAATTTAAGCTCCGCGTACACGCCTAAGGAAACTGCGTCGAAACGCGGAACGCTTGTCGGTTCCGAGGCTCCACCTCTTTCTTTCGATCTTTCAACGAACTGGCTGGTCGAAATATTCAGGAAAAGTCGAAAGTCGCGGCACGATCTTCGCTCAGAGGATCGTATACACGAAAGAAGGGAAACCCCTTTCTCGTTCGGAAAACTCTTCGCCGTTTGGCCGCGAAATCCACCCCCGAGGAAGGGTTGAGAACTATTGGATTTAAAAAACCGTGTGAAACGTTAAAATTGTTTATTCTTAAGACTTTTTAGTATTTTTGGAGACGCTTTGTCATTTTGAAATATCGTACCGTTTTAGAGCTACGAAATTAGTTAAAAGTCATGGTGAAGTAGACGTGACCGGAAACATTAAGTGCCGCAGCAAAATTAGCTCTTTCCGGTGCTGTTGCGTCTTTGAAAACAAGAAAGTAGAAAACATGAGAGAAAACAAACTTGAAGGAGCTTGCACATATAGGAGAGAGAGAGAGGAGGAGAGCAATAACGATGGAGAAAGGAAAAAGAATGATGTGGAAGAGGAAAAGAATGATCTAGCAACGGTGTCTCGCGAGCAGTCGCAAATTTGCAGCACAATGAGCAGTCCACGACTTTAAAGGGCTGAGCTCTATGGAAACGAGTTTATCTTAAGCGAAAGACGCCTTCCGCCTAATGCAGTTTTCCCTACGCATTTTCAACTGGCGATCGGTCTGGCGGCCTCGTACCTTTGTCGAGGGTGAAAAATAAGGACTACTAAAGGAACTTGAAGCAAAAGAAAAAGTGAAGAAGAAAATCAGAAGAAAAAGGATAGGAAGCGTGTACACGGAGAGGAAGATAGAAAGCGAGAGAGAAGAATAGATAGGATAAGAGGATGGGAGCGTGGATAGACGACGATAGAGCAGACGAAAGGCGAAAGAGAGCGAAACAGAGGAGGGGGGAAGGACGTGGAACCCTAGTCAGATATAATATCACACTATGTGCACCTATCTACCGTGGTCTCCATTCTCGGCCCTCTTTCATATGCAAAACCATCGTCGGCGCTCTATTGTGGCGCATTGTGGGATCAGGAGCCTCGTCGGTCCAGTCTACCACACCTCGTTTATTTCCCGCCATCTTCTCGCTCATACCCTCCTTCCACGACCACCTAACTTCCCTCTTTCGTCTTCTTTTTCATCCTTCTCGTTTTCTTCCCTACCTTATCCCCTTTTCTCTGTTCGTACGACTGCATTCTCCCCTGTTCACCGACTATTCTTTTATTTTCTCGACTTCTGTTTTCGGTAGCGAGCTACGGCTGTTCCTTTCAACGGCATGCAGATAAATGGATAAGCTTGCTAATTAAAAGTTTCGCAGGGCCCGATCCCTTTCTTCGTATCCTGCTGCTGCTTCCTGTTGGTCACCCATTCCTCTTTTTCGTCACCCCTCCTCTCACGCTGTCTAATGTTATTTCATCGTCTTCCTATTCTCCTTCATCCGTTTCCGTTTCTTCTGCTTGCATTTGGCCTCTCTGCTCGCGCTTCGTTATATTCAAACGGCCACCGGTTCTATTTGGTTGCCGCTGCCGGCCGGCTTTACGCTCGAGATTTCAGAAAGCATTATTCCCTCACTAGCTTTTGTTCCCCGGCCTCTGCTTTTTGCAACTGGGGACAACTTTAAATGTTAGTATTTATTACTGCAGAGTGCTCGGTTCGCAGCAGATTACTGTGACGGTTTTACACGCGCAGCATCGCGCGATTAACCGATTGTATCAAGCGACCCGTATGATATTGCGGCTTACGCGTCTACGGCTACACGTGACCGTCAGTTTTCTTCGTCATCATCGGCTGTTTTCATCGGTAGAAGGGTTGCACGGTTTGTTGAATCCCGTCGCTTGGTTAACGATTCAATTTGCTTCGGCCTGTTGGCTATTTTATTTTACTTGTTTTCAGATTTATTTCTTTTATTTATTTCTCCTTCCCGTCGAAAGGTCTCGTAGCTTTGCAGCGATTGGTCACGAAAATTTTTTTTATAAAAATGTCATTCTACTACTATGGTATCGTGTCTATACTATGCGAAATGAATTTTAGGTTTCGAGATTACTTTGTTGGTTCTTTGACATTGCACGGTTCGGCAGCGCTAAGCCATGCGAGCTACTTATATCATGTAAAATAAGAATCTGTCTTCAAAAGATAGCTTTATAAAGCTTAAGTTTTATCTTTATAGAATTTTACAAGGATTGGTTGTTTCGAGATATTTAATTCCTAATATTCTTCTTCGTGAAGTCCGCGGTAACTAGCGCTGATGTTTATGCTTTTCTCGAGGACATTGTAATAAAGTTGCGCCTGTCTTTTATATGTAAAGTTTCTTCATAGTTGACGTTTCTTTGTTCGTACTTTTATCAAAGTTTTTTCCCTTTCATTTCTTTGTGTGTATGGATGATACACAGGATATTTCTATAGTATCTGTTTCTAGTAAACTTGTTACAGAAATACAGTCGGTCGATTCGTCGCGTCAACCATTTGTAAGTGGAATTGACGTGTAGATGTCCTTTTTTATTCTTAACTTACGTTAATTTAACTTAGTATATTAAATTAGTCACTCGGGGACTAAAATATTGTCAACGGGATATTTTAATTTATCACTTTGATACCATTTTATTTTTGCATGTAATTTAGAAATAAATGGGATATACGTAATCTAGAAATAAAATATCTAATTAGTCACCGTAGTAAATTATAACGACTGCTTTTATGCGTTTTTCATTCGTCAAATTCAATACTGAGAATCGACGGGAATATCGTTTCTTTGAATTATAGTCGTTTTTATGCAATTTTTTTATAATTAATAGGCATAACACGATATTGCAAGGAACCGTAACAATAAACGACGGATTCGATTTTTTTTTCCCCGTTTATAACGAAATTTATGTACGCCAGACCAATGACGGATCGAAGATAAAATAGAGAAAGGTACGTGACGACCATCGTCGATAGGAAATAATATTTCTAAAATATGACCTGGATTGCTTTTATTCCTCTCTTATTCTGTTTGTTTAGGTAATAATCCTTTGAAATGTTGGTAGCATACTTTTACTGTATAGGCTAAATATAATATCAATATCGAACGTAGGTCACAGAAAGCAATATAAAAATTATTTGAGAAATCTAGATACTTCTTTGGAACAAAAATCGTTTTTGAATAATTTTCATTGCTTGTAGAAAACGTTTTATCGGACATGTAGGATTTTTATAAGTTAAGCTTTCGAACGAGATAACAATTCCTATAAATTTTAATAATTTCTCAATGGTTTTTCAAGTTCACTTCATTTTTCGTAAATGTCAAAATATTTATTATAGGAAATACATAAGTGCATTTAGTGTTTCCAACTTTATGAGATCTATTTCTTTATGGGCGATCAGTTTCAGCGTGTATTATTTGCATCATCGGCTACAAAATTCATCGGATACTTCATGTAGTTCACATGTTATGCTGTTAATTAAACAGATTACTTCGCGGCGTGTACCAGGGAGATATGAATTTTGAAACCGTCTGCTTTTGATACATGTACATTCGTCCGAGGCAAAGGCTTAACTTAATCTTCCCGACTTTGACGTAATTAGTATCGTGCGCTAAACAAGATAAAATTTGGCGGAACATATTTATGAATCTGTACATTTCTTCCCTTGGACATACCTCATTTTTCAACTTTCGATTAACTGTTTAATGTTCCCGAATCCCGACGATCTCCTGTACAACTTGTATTGATGCCTCTGATATAAGTATTCGTTTAAATCACGGTTTTATCTAGCCGCTATTTTATTCGTTTCGACAAACGAGTAACGTATATTTCAGATACGGTGATCCGTGAGTATTGATCGCTATAGGGAATTTTCTCGATTCAACGTTTTATTTAAAAATAGGAAACGGACGAACCAATGAGTTTCTTCTATTCTGACTTGCAATTTTTTATAAAACACTATTCACCGACAATATCAAAGATTTTCAACTGGAGTCATAATTTCTGTTAACAGTAAAAATGCAATTTTGTGAAACGAAGCACATAATCTATACAGTGTATCCTGATAATGAGAAAATTAATAAAATTACTCTGTCGAGGGAATCACTTTTCAAGCATTTTAAACACAATTACAAATTATATTTACAAAGCTTTGGTATTTAAACGTATCAAAAACGAACGAAAGAGTTTCTTCGGGACTTGGCTATAGAATCTCCACCAGTTCCATAAAAACCCTGATAATTCCACTAGAGAAGGCGTCTATCTTATTAGAAATTCCTTCGTCGAGCGTCTGTCACAAGACTCTCTAATCTTTGGACTTGGAGGTTCTTCATTTCGTAGAATTTCAATTTCGCAAGAACCAAAGCATTTATATTCTCCAGACTTGGTGGTACAGCTATTCTTTACAAAATCGTACTTTCTCTTAAACATTGTGGCATATTGTGACGCGTACACTTAAGCGCGTTTAAGACGAATTACGTTTTATGGCTACGCATGTGTGTTACAGCCACGATGAACGAGTAATTATTTTAACGTGCGAAACGCAATACGATTTTTCCGTGCCCATAAAAGAGTTTCGTCCTTTTTTTCTTTTACAATGAAAACGGTTATTTCCTTCGTTTGAGATTACTTGTTCAGTCATTTTTCTTGGGTGGCATCCTTTTTTTTTCCTTTTGATGATAGTAGTAAATAATTCTTTTGCGATGAGAAAGAGAATGGCAAATGTGCGACGCTCGCTCATAAATCTCTTTAAAGACCGTGTTTAAGAGGAGCAATGGATATGGTAATAATAGATTATAAACAACGGAGTGGAGCTATTTCAGAATTGTCTCAGTGAATTTCGAATTTTATCTCGAGGTTCTGTTATACTGCATACGACAGGCTTTCGTTGAATGCGAAGCTTTATGCGTTTTGACGGATCAGCTTCCGATGTCTCGTGATTTTCGTTCAAAACGAGCCGGTACTTCGTTGAATAATTCGCCGTGGAGCTGTTAAAAATCGTTTGAGAACGATAAATTCAATCTAATATTTCTGGCGATTCGACCATTAATAATAATTCGACGATTGAAGAGAACCCGTTAAATTGGTTAAATCTACCAATAATTAACGCTACAGAGTATTTTCGGCAGTTAATGAATAACTGAAGCGATAATTAATTTCGTTCGATCCTTAAAAAGAATAATGGAATTGTAATTTTTATGGCACTATTTGGTTTCGTTCAATTTCGAGAAATTTGTACTTTAAAGTTTGTTCGTAATGAAGATAGTTTTTCATTTTTCATTTCCTATTTTCGTGAACTCTTTAACTCGATGATAAATCCTACCAACATTATCTTAATTTATTCTCTGCTTGTTATTGTAATCCAAATATTTGACAAAAAATATCTTACGTTTGTTATATATTTTATATACATCATTTAACCCTTTCATTCCAAAGTTATTTAGCAACTGTAAACGTTTGTTTGTAATTTTTCTACCTAGCGCGTTATCTATTATTTTCTAATGATATTTTATTCAATGTAGGAAGAATTCAAAATAGGAATGAATATTTCGTTCGATAATTTAAAAAACGTCAGTGCAATTATAGTGGAAACGAAGGGGTCAAATGAATTTTTAAACGCTTGGTTTCTCATCAGCTTAATTTATTAGTTCACTTTACTATTTCTTATTAATTCATTTACTAGTTATTATTTCTCTACATTCATTCTATAAAATCTGACATCACGTGTTCTCTAACATACACCTGATATCTAGAGCCTCTTTTACTTTCTATCTTCTACCAACGATTAATCCGCCTCTTTTATTAATCTTATTTAATCTAAATTAATGCTTATTGAAAAACATGCTCATGCAACCTCTGTCATCACCTTCTGTTATCATATAATCATGCATCAAGGCATGCCTTTTATAAGTGAGAATTCATAGATACGCTAAGAACAATCTGATATTCAACACTCGACTCGATCGTCGAGACCCCGCTATTACTTACGACGCATAACACATCTTAAACATTGTGCACTCAACTGTCGTCCAATGCAGCTTGCATCATATTTCATCCCACGAACAAACAGTTTCAAGTGTGTTGTGCAATTGTGGAGAAACGTTTTGTGCGACATACGTCTGTGCGTTTATATATAGATCATATAAAATTTTTCTCCGTGGTGAATCAGCGGCCAACCGTGAAACCTAATCTCGTGTTTGTAGAATACCTTCTTTTCGTATTGGAAAGTACTAGGTTCAATAACGGGACGAATAAATTTTTGCTCGAACGATATTAAAACTTACGGTGTATTTTTTCGGTTCACTTATGGTGCTCTCGATATATATGAGTACTATAATTTAATCCGCTGTGATAATAAAAGTATAGTTACTGCAGTGATTAAACGGTGGCCATGTAATAATTATAAATATAGAATATTAAATTTTTTAAAATAAGATTTAGAATATAGTAAGAAAGCTTTATTACGAGAATTGTAATAAAATTTGGTAAAATTTTTCAGAAATTTGATAATGCTGAAATGTTCTAGAAGATTCACGATTTTAAAAAAGAATTTGTTATGTAAAAATACTTTCGATTAACTCCTTGGAGGAAATTTGCGAGCGTACAATAATTATCACGAGCAATCTCACGAAAGATCATTGTAAAGTTGTAACTAGTTGTCACGTTCCGGTATGTCTGGGCATCGCCAATGTTTCGTTCTGGAAGTTCCAATTATGGCGTTTAAGCGTCGAAGCTTAAATCTAAAAAGCCAAGAAGCCATTTATCATTGCAGTAGAATATCAAAATTAATTTTCTTGAATACACAAAGGATGATGTTCCCTCAAATGAATTTCCAAGATAAGATTCCAAATTCTCTTGGCTAATTTATCTTTGAATTACCTGCAGCGATTATTTCTCATTTCATATTAAAGTTTTTGCTACTCAAGCTTGAACATAAAATATTTCTCGATTGCAATACGATGAAAACTGATGATATCAGCAGTCCGTGCGGGAAAGCGAAAATCATCATGGTAAAACTTGTATTTCTGACTGGTATATCACACTATAGTATACATTTATTGCCGACTATTCATCGGCGCGTGAATGAAGATTAAGCTTTTCGAGTACGCTTGTTTAAGTTGCTCGTCTTGGTGGATACACGCCACCACGAACAACCACTACGGAAGAATATTCACCGAGGCTTTCAGAGAGTTGCGTGAAGGAATATTCGAGCTGGAAACGCGAAAAATATCAGCTCGTGAGAAATCTAATGTGAGGTAGCTTGAAAATTTCTCGAGAGCATTTTCGTTCAAAGGAAACACTGTGTTTAAAATTTCCACTGCTATATCAAAACTTTTATATTTACCTGTAGTTCGCAATTTCTTTTTCTATTAGTAAAGTGATTTAAACGAACTTAAAAAAAAAGAATAGATTGAAATTTTTTTGTGTGGTATCGAAAAGAAATTCGGAGAATTTCGTGATATATGAAATATCTCGATAGAACCCCCGATAAATGAATGAAAAATAAAATTTGAAGAGTTAAAATTTTCTGATTTCATTTCTTGTTTGTTTAACACGTTTCCTTGCGTAAGTCGAAAGATATCAGATGGTTAGGCCAGAGTGATTTGTCATTCAGCGTATTCGCAAAGGGGCAAAGATACTCGGTGTGTTTACGGCCGTATATATGCGCATACATTTGGCGCAAGACTTTAACCGGGACTCTTGATCATGAGGATGAAAATGAAAATGATAATTTGTCGTATACGAATCAGCAAGTCAAATAGCAGCAAGTTAGGCGGGTTCGCGCCTTCGGCCGCGTCTCGCTGCGCTCCAGAAAGAATGATGATTTTCTTTCGTGGAACAGGCGATAATTGAAATTATGCATGCGTTTCCGAAACACATTTCTTTGTCTCGCCTTTCTCCACGTATCAATTTCATTCTCGTTTCGGATACTTCGAGACTTCGTTAAAACTGTTTTCGAATTGATGAAAATAAGAATGAATACGATTTATAATTATTTAAAGAGGAAGGAATTTTTATATCATTTTTAGAATCATTCCATTCGTCACCTTCGTTACGATAGTAAGTAATAAGAAAAAATTAAGAGGAGGTAGGGAACACTTTTAACTTCAGAAAATTCTTTTAGGAATACCTTTTCCATTTGGAAAGGTGCAAACGAGTGCAGCTTGGAAACAGCGAGAGGAAGATGGTGGATCGCAAACCCCGTTGGCAAAAAGAATCATTCATTTCCCGAGTTATAAAGTTTAAGGTTTCAAGGCTTAATTAAAGTCTACAGGGCAACTTTCGACGAAAATCTCTTCGAAAAGAAATATTCTCTTCGCCGACTCTACCGTACAGTAAGAAATTCGTTCAACAAGTGGAATCGTAAAACTGTCAAATATATTTCCACGAATTTTACTTGTGAAATTACCGCTTTTGTTTGTCCAAGATAATCAAGAGAATATATCGATTTATAAGAAGCTCTAACTTGGATATTAACTGTCATCTGGTTATTAATTTGGATGTTGTTATTAACTACAAAAGTTTTTAACCTGACATTTATGCTTTAACGCGATCAAATATATTTTTCATCGTAGACGACAAGTATACGAAAGATTATTATTTATTGGCGAAAAATGTAACTAATTCCGAATACTTGGAATGTTTTCTCTGCTGCAGAAATTAATAAATTAATGGCTGTTTGTTTCGTCGATAATCAATTTCGTTCGTTACACATTTGTGCAAAATATATTTCAAGTATGTATTTAGTTATTGAAATGAAAGATATCTAATAAAATATATCACCTGAATGACATTATCGAAAGCATGGAAGAAGAAGACTGGCTGAAACACGAATACAATTATTTCACTTTCAACAAACACGAATGTGCATATATATATCGTATGGAAGGTACATCGTTCTGATTTCTCTAGAGCATTGTTTTTTCCGACGGAAATAGGTAGATTGCAGTAGCCGGGAAAACATCAATGTTATTAGCTTTTTCGTACAGTTTTACCAATTAAATAAAAATTTGATATAATAAATAACTTCTATTAGCAATTTATTCGTTTATCATAAATAGTATTGCAATTATCGGAAATAATATTTTTGTTTTATTTATTCAACTGCATAAATATTTGAGTTCTCTGCATCGCTAACTAGAGCGGTATTAATTCGTTTTTTGTTAAACGCTGCATATTTATTGTTTATCATGTTCATATTGGTATCAAATATTTGCTATTTTTGTTATGTTAACAACATTTGATCTAAATGCAGATCTATGTCTTGTCATCAATGTCTGTCTCTTGCTCTATATCTTTTATGTTTCTTTCCTAAAATATTTACAGACTCAGTCCTTCAATTATTTTTTAGATTTTACTTTGCTGTGATGCATTCGTCGTATATTTTTGTATATAGTGAGCTCGAAAAAGAATTAGATTGGCAGTTTGGCTTTACAATTACTAATTTTCTGCTTATTCTTCATCTAATTTATCAATAGCTATAGTTTCGATTCCGCATAATCTACTTTCCAAGCTACTGCTATTTTTCAGATGCCTTAGACTGTTCGAACGGCAATGCCATTTTTTAAATATCTATATATTGCTCCGAGTGTTAATTTCAAAAAATAAATTTGTATTAATGCAAGTACTAAAAAATGGATCTGTCCATGAAACAGTCTAAGAATAAGCACATGCTACCTTGGTATCGATACGTAGCAGCGATTAGAAGGCCAGTTCACATCGATTGTTCATGATAACTCATGAGTGAAACAAATGTGAAATAACACGAGGATCTACACAGAGTGTTTCAAAATGATGGAGCGAAGGATTTTAAAATTTAGAAATAAACGTAAAATGAGAAGGAAACCGGAATTGATAGACATGAAATGCTTAGAAATATCAAGGAACATACATATTGTATTGACTGACTATTTCGTTTGATATATATATATAAAAAAAACATCTCTAGAGAATTAGCTCTGAAGCACCTGAGGAAAGCTGTTGATAATGAGGAAAGCAGGAGATGATGTCCTGCCAATTGCTCAAAAAATGACTCTCGACCGAGCAACTCCTGTAAACTTTATCTATTATATAAACCTATATCCATAAACTCTACTATAGTATGAAATGTACTTATAATATAATATAATAATATAATATAGTACAATATCTGTAATCAGCGGTATATTTATCGCATATGAAACACTCTGTAAAACGTAAAATGAGGAAACACGGTCGAAGGAAACTACGCCTGAAACAATCTGGTGTCATAGTTGTCATCGTGTATAGGTACACAGTGAAAGAGAGACAATATGCACGAACTTTTCGCAAGCTATCGTCTGCTATTCTGCAAGTTATTCTTTCTCTCGTTCTTTCTTCCTATCGTTCTGTAATCGCGGGTTCTTTTCACGTCTATCTTCTTTCTTTTCGTTCCGTTTCGTTTCTTTCTACTCTTTTCGCGTGTTTACTTTTTTCTCGCGTGTCTCGTTACCAAGAGGAACCACCTTCCGGTCGACAAGGTCCGGCGTAGAGAAGCCGTAAGGGAGAACGAGGGAGGAAGGAAGGAACGCCGCGGAAGAAGAAAGAAGTATGCTCGAAAAGTTTAAGTCACGCGGGCTGGCACGTTTCAGTTCATGTGCAGCGGTTCTATATCGGCTGATGGGTGAAAATGGATGTCGTACAGAGAGAGATGCTTTAGTGATGGTGGCGGCTGCTGCGGTGGTTTTCTTTTTCATAGCTGGCAGTGGTGCAGTTAAATGCAGTGCTGTGAGGTGCAGGCACACGCGCATATAAGTAGTGCAGTAGTAATAGTAGTAGTGATGGTAGTAGTAGTAGTAGTAGTAGGTAGTAGTAGTAGTAGTAGTAGTAGTAGTAGTAGTAGTAGATAAGGTAGTCCATTACAGGCGGACACAGGTTAATGGTAAAATAGTTACCCGGGCCTTGGCGCCGCCAGAGTGATCTCCGCTCGCGGAGGAGGAAGGACTCACCCGGTATCCACCGAGGTTGCTCACCACGCAGGTGAAGGTTGCGTCTCGACCCTGCGAGATCGTTAAGTTCTCCAACGGGTATGTGAAGTCTGGCTCGAGCCCCGTCACTGTAACAATCAATCGGCCGTTTTTTTCATCGAATAATTGGTCATTTTTTTAAATGCGTGCATATTTATCTTTCTTTATCAGTCAGATAACAGATTTAAACATCTACTAAGCCGTATTTCATTAGATTTAGATCATTGTTTATATCTATTTCATTGTTATTATTTATAGTTTACTCCATATTCAAATTTCACGATATAACGACAGGGAAATGTATGAAAATTATTTTTAATATTCAGCGACAAAAATTTCGTCGACGTTAACGATATCAGAGCATAAAATGTAATGAAAAGAGAAATGTGTCAAAAAATGTGTGAAAAAAGAGTAGCGAAGCCCTGATATAGGTCGAAAGTTTCCAAAATAGCATGTATGGATAAAATAAAATACCAATATGTAAAACGCGCAAGCTGTGCATTGTGAAACGGATTGACCTTTTGTTCGAATTACTAAAAAAAGCTATTTTTGGCTATGTTATGTTAGTTTCCAGAAATGTGTAGTTTCGCAAACTACATATTAAATTATTTTATATTTTTCTTCGTTCATTATAAATGAGAAAAACTTTCCGTAAAGGGACGGGAGCGGTAGCATATTCTTATAGATTAAAATGATTAGATAATAATTAATGATAGAAAAAAAATGACGGTGAACATAAACCGAGGCTTGAAGAAGAGTCTAATTTCTAGAGACATCAGGTTTCTTAAGGGAATGTTATCTGCGAAGCAAGCAACGTCGAAAAGTTTTACTGGCGCACACTTTGGATGCTTTATCTTCGCTGGTATGAAGCAGCGCGGAAAATTCTGCTCCTCGAGATTTTTATTTTATCTTCTTCTTTTAAAGAGAATTCTACTATCTCTAAGGAAATGCCTTTTTTTAAGCAAATAGCCCCGATTTGGCAATGATTTCAGCGCGAATTTTTCACAGAACAAGGTGTTATGTTCGTAACTAAGAAATATGTTGATACGCGATATGTTAAATTGCGAATTTGTATACAGGGTCAAGGTGCATGGATCATATTACTAAAGCAAAAATGTCCTTATAATTTACAATACTCGATACAAATGGAAAAATTACCTTTCGATCAATTACTAGCAATTTCTCGTAATCGTAGAACCTTCCAAAACCGTTCAAAATCGTAGGTATGCGTAGCATGTGTAATTGAAATTCACGAACTGTTACATCGGGTTACGAGAAACGAGGAACTGAAAATTTAAGGGGTGTAAGGGATTAAAAGGTAAATTCACAGGAGAAAACGTCCAGGGTATAAAAAGTGCTAGAGATAATATTACTCCAACTCGTAGAGAAGAGAGATAATCGCTCGCATAACTAATGTTTAGGGTTATAGATTAATCTTTATTCTTCGCTTTTTTTCTTTTCCTATACGGGTATGAATAATACATTATTAAAATCTCGGTATGGTTAAGGTATTATATTCTTCCAAAATTTCTAGGGAAGGCGATAGGTAAAAGCAAGAAATATTTTCGCGGAACTTTTTCGATAAAGAGAGATGCTTTTTAAAACAGACGAAGAACAAAGAGAATTATACATGATATAAATTCATGAACATATCTTAAATAGTAAATACGTTTAAAAATGTTTGAAATTATGTTTTTGAAAAATATAGAAATTGAAAAATAAGAAATGTATTACATAGACAATTTCTAAAAGTTTATATATGTTTTTCATGTAGCAGATGTTACTCATATCGTAACATAACATTTGATTATCACGTTATTATTTGATATTGATATTGTTATTTGATGAAAAGTTAGTAAATGCAGGTGATCGACGATAATAGAGGAAAATTGTAATGGAAATTTAAATGAATGCATATTTTCAGATGAAATTAAATTACTACATTTTCCAATGAATATATGTATATATTATTATATAAATAAATATAAATATAAATATATAATTATATATATTAATTATATTATATATATTTGGTCATATTAATTATATATAATTTCATCGGTGAAAGTACAAACATTTCAAGTAACAAATCATTTACCTTCCATTCGTTTGTTCAACAATTGCTTTTCAGAATTACTGATCCGAAATATATAGTTTCAATATATAGACTGATAATTATATATAGAATAATAATTTACAGACTAATAATCATATATAGACACGCTACGACATATATTTCAAATCTAAAATAATTTCAAATATACGTTCATCTTTCTATACTCTCATCTTGAATTTGCCAGGTAGTGGCGTCAAACTCTTTGATTCGTTATCCACAAAGTATTTCTTCCGATTATAAAATAAATATATGCGCATATTCATGTGGAAATCTCGTGAAATTGACTATTTTATGTCGCGCACGATAAGATATTACGTTTTGTATAAAATGCAGAATCGAATTAACTGTATTTCATGTAAACGAATTTTGTACGAAAATGAACCGATAAATTGCGAAACGAAATACGGAATACTGTCAAATTTTTTAATTAGAATTTATATCAATTTCTTCAACACCTCTTTTTCCTTTTAAATATCCCATGCTATCTGACAAAGCACTAAAATATCATGGAAAATATTAAATTATAACAATTTTCAAGCTAACAGTATCAAAGCATAAGAAAAGGGTGATGTATCATGAATACACCAAATTGTATTCGTTCTATGCCATTTTACCGTGTCTTACGATATTATTTCAATTTCTAACCATCTTAAAGATATAGGTTGTCCCAGTTATGTGGAAAGCCCTGTAGAGAAGCGCATTGAGAAGTTCGCGTAAATCGTATTACAATGAAAAATTAGAGGGAAGCTTCAGCGGTATCTCTAACGCAGCTGGAACGACAGTTATGCAATCGAACATATATCACCGGTGAGCTATCGCGAAATAAAGGTGCGCTCAATAAAACGCCGGCGTCGCTTCGGGAAGAAACTGATTCACCCTATAAACTTTTTTGCTCTTTTCAAGAAAAACGCATACGTGCGGATTTCGAATTTACCTCGCGACGAGTGGTTCGCCGCGATACCTTCTAACAAGGAACAGAAAACCGTCATGACGATGGTTTCGATAGTTAGGCAAGAATTTTTGTCGCTCAGATTTTCCACAAATACGAATGTGTACTGGTTTACGAAAGTATTTGAACATATGCTATAGAAAACTTTTATATTCACATTAAGGTGTCGTATGAAATATTTTACAATTTTATTAGTACGGTTATGAGACTCGATTATCATGATATTGGTAAAGTTTGAAATCTATCTAAAAATGTATATTCCTGCATTAAATTGAACGCCAAGTACATGCTTTTAAACATTTTCATTCAATTATAGATTATTATTTTTCATTCATTATGAAGAATTTGTGGATCCTGTTGGGATAGGCTTTTCATGACACTTTTTGGTGGCACATTTTTTTTAATTGGCCAGAAGATAAGAGAAAAATAAATGGGAAAGATTTTTTGAAATATCAAATGTCATTTACGTGAATGCAGGTCAGCAGTTTATGACAGTTTGTATGGAAGTACGCAACCATTAAAAACTCTTTCAACCTCAAAAATCATTTCCAATATTTGCTCGCTCACTAAAATTCGGTTACACGTGCACGCACGATAAAGAGAAACAATGCTTGTTTTAAATAAACTGCAAAAATCTTATCTATGCTATCGCATAACGTACATGTATTGTAAACTGTGAATGCACAAAGTGAGCAAAGATAGTAAATGGAATTTCAAGCAGAAAGCGACGAATTACTTTTTTCAAATGCGTGCCGTAATTGTAGCGTTTGAAGAAAAATGTCTTGGAAAAAAGATAAAGGCAGAAACATTTGTTCATTATTTTCTGTATAACATAGATAGTTCGATCTTTCATTATATATTGTATGTACAGTTACAATTCTGATAAATTAATTTTAGTCTTTTAACGAGGGAAACATATTTGGATTTTACATTAATTTCATATATCACGCGAGTCGGGAATATTTTTTGCTTTCCTTAATTAGTCTTTCAAAATCAAGTACATAAAGTTTTGGATCATAAACATAAGAAGGAGGATTTACATAGTGTCTCATATCCATAAACGCAAATATTAACGTTGCCATTGCCTAAACACGATCTGCAGTAGAGCATCTTAAATCAGCAATTACGCGCTCAACCCTGATCGTTCGCTCACTTCCGTCTCTCATTACCGATTTCCTCGTCTTGTTATTTTCTTGCTAACTAGAACCAGTTCCGTTCGATATTCGACTCAAATTTATGCTCTCCCACAAACATGTAAATTTTCCAGTGCACGAAACATCGTCTAAGCTTTAAACGAATGAAACGAGGGAGCGAACTTCGCGATTAATCAATTTATTGCAACAACCTTCTCACACGAATTACTCGATTCGTCGAAAAGAAATGGTACTCGTTTGGATAGGCAAACACATGAGGCGAGGCGTGAGATACGTTTTTTAAGCGAAGCACGTGTTGCATAGACGATGTTTCTTGTCAAAAATTTCTAATAAAAATTTCAATGAATCCGGAAAGTTTTTGATTGGCCCTTACGATTTCGTACGGTAGGTGATCGCGTCCTGTGTTAAGCGTTTTTGGTTACAAATTCGTGTACACAGCACGCGCGAACGATTGAAAGTTGAGAACTCGAGGGAGTTTCCTCGGTCGATCAAAGACGACAGGAGAAGCGAGCTAAAAATTTATTTCATCGAGATCCAAGAGCGTGTCGTGTGTTCCCTGGCTAAAAACCATGGAGGTTCATGCGATGATCGCGAGATATTAATATTTAGAATTCGTCCGTTTTGTTCTAGGGATCGTCTAAAATAATTTACGTATTCTTTCTCTGGCCTCCGGCGCGCAGTTTCGTGAAAGCTCCATACAGCTATGCGATATTGGCATCTAAAATATTTCCGTGAACTGTTAATATTGCAACGAGACAACTCAAGGAGGAAAGTTATTGCTCGCCAGAGTCGAAAATATATAATGCACGTTTCGAATCGATGATCGGAGAGACTGGTCGACGACTAGCATTGCGGACCTACTTCCACCAGAAATTTTAAAGCGCGAATATAATGTTTATAATGTTTAGAAAGAGAGAACATAACGTTTATAATGTTTAGAAATTGATTTTTCTATAACACTAGAACTACCGATAGTTAACACGAAGCTATTTCTACCAAAACCAACTGAAATGACTGGTCTTTAAAAAATACGTAATAATAGAATATTTTTATATTTATTGATTTATTACTTTCTTGCAGAAGGAATTCCATGTTATGTAGTACATGTTTGGTATTATTAATCTATGATCCCTAAACGAGGGTTGACACATTTATAAAATTGTAGAACCAGTCATTTTAACTGGTGTGGTATTTCTAGTGTTGGGATTTAGCGATCTAGCGATCGATCCGGAATTTTCCTGATAACTGATATCATCATATCGAATGATACGCAGTGAAAATTTTAAAAACGTGTGGGTAGTTGTATAAAGCGAGGAAACTGGTTAATTGGGGTTCGATAAACAGATTGCAGGTCTCTTTTATACTTTGATAAGTACCAGTCGTTTTGACTGATATTGGTATAAGTAGCCTTTATACAAAATTATTTTGAGTTTGAATACATAAAAAATAAAAAAAAATTCATTATATTATCTTTTTAGTTATCGTTGCGAAAGTCATTACATTATTGCGGAAAAATATATAACATGAAGTAGGAATTTTGAAACCAGTCAATTTGACTGGTCTGGTAGTTTCAGTGTTAAACATGACAGAGTTTATATTGTGTGGTCTACGGTAGATTAGCACGCCGTTTCCTCTTTCAATGAAATTTCTACCTGTTTTAAGAGCAATTCTTTTAATTTAATCTTCATACTGGTTTTTCCCACAAATTTTGTGTGTCAAAATATCAAAAATATCAACGGCATCCCTGTATTCCTATTAATCCTTTCATCGCTAATTCTGAACACCTCTAAACGACGTATCACCCACTCAATTCAATAATCGTCCCCGAATTGTAGAAAATCATCGAATAAGGTCCGGTGGTGAGATACGTGGAAAAGAACAATGTTAGCACGCTGATCGATAAAAGGAACAAAAGGGATATCAAATCGCGACTCGCATCGATTGTCAAGGATATCACGCGGTCGGTAATGATGAGCGTTATATTGTGCGACAAGAGGATGGCAATGGCGTTGTACGAGAGGAGGCAACAGAGCCAACTGAATTTTACGAGGATATTTACATGAGCGCAATATTTTATAGAGCACTTAATGCTGGGTCACGTTCTGTCCCTCAGTGGCGAGGCGGCCATCTATGAATCAAAGTACGCTTTAAAGATTTCTTTCTCATACCGCCCTGTGCCACGGATAAGGAACTCGCTCAGGCTCGTACCTTGCCTAGAATATCTTACACGGTATCTCTCCGTCGCTTTCTTATTGTTCTCTTTCTTTCTCTCTCTCTCTCTCTCTCTCTCTCTTCTGCTTTCTTCCAATTTTCCATCTTTTTCATCTTTTCCATCTTGCAAGAGAAACCTGGTTTCGTTGCTCTCGTCTCTTCTTTCAACGAGAGATGCTTGTCTGTCTGTTAGTAATGCGCACGCTGCAGAAGAGTAGAACTTTCGTCGAAGAAAACGGAACGCCACTTGAAATTGGAAACGCGGAGAAACGCTAGAGTTGTTACGTTGTCGCGTACGATTTTGCTCGCATTGATCCCCCAACAAGTTGTACACACATTGAAGGTTAGAATGACGAGCGACGCCGAGACTTAGCGATAATTTTTATTAGAGGTTGTACATACATGGGTGAGTGTACATACGTGGTCGAGCATTTTTCGATAGGATCAGGTAAAGTATATTGTATAAGCGTAATAAATAATTTGTCACGTAATTCTTCGCATTCGGTTATAAACGATTTTTAAACGAATTACGAGCTATGAAATATTTGTACGGTGTGTAAACTAAAACGTTTGTTTAGTTTCTTAGAGTGAAAAATCAAGACAAGTTGATTCAGTGAATACGACGGTAGTTAATCGTAAAACTTAAACAATAGGATGAACGTGAGTAATATGAAAAGATTTATAATAAAACAGACGACGATAGGATTACGGTAATTAGCACTTACAATTACATAAGCTTAAGCGAGACGTGGACCATTAATTCTAATTG
Source organism: Bombus pyrosoma (assembly GCF_014825855.1). Taxonomy (NCBI): domain Eukaryota; kingdom Metazoa; phylum Arthropoda; class Insecta; order Hymenoptera; family Apidae; genus Bombus; species Bombus pyrosoma. The sequence continues at coordinate 1,583,071 of NC_057771.1, read as the reverse complement.
CCAGTATTTTCTCTCGGACATTCTCTTACTTTCGCTTCTTAATGCATTGTGGCAGTCGGCTTGGCAATTTCGTCTGCCTGGTGTTTCTATTGTTTAAATAATTTAAAGAATACGTATATTTACCTTTTGAGTGATTACATTAAACTGATCTATATTAACAAACGACAATTAAATATTCTTCTCTAGTCGTTATAAAAAATCAGAAACAATGCAGCAATTAAAATACATCACATTCTTCAAGTTATCTAGAATCAAAGGATGGAATTAAATTCAAATGGCACGGTAACATCCGATAACATCTGGATTAAATAGCAGTGCAATGCCAATTAAAAATTTGCATCTAGATAAATTATGTGCGTCATAAAGCAACGCATTAAAAAAGCCGAACTAATTCGCTGGGAACCTATTGATAGAGAGGGAGAAAATCTGGCGGAATCCCCGATTGCGCCGGTGTAAATATCAACGAAAGGGTGGTGTACGCGTGTGTACGCTAAAACGGCGCGCTTTAATTTCACGCGGCGGAACCTCGGCGGCGAATGCAATTACTCTTGCAATCAATTTAGATAACTCCCAGTAGAACCGGCACGTAATTGTTAACGCGATTATCCGGCTCAGCCGGCAAGTTGTGTAAGCTGGAACAACGGTCAAGAAGAAACGCGACGCGTCGCGAAAGGCGCCCCTTTTCACAAGAAAATCCGCCTTCGTTTGTAACGCCGACGAAAGCGAGCAACTTCGTCACGTTCAAGAAAAATGCCATTGGAACAGAGGAAATAAATTTTTTCACACGAGATTGGATATTTTTCTTTAAATTTTTTAGCTGCGCGATACGAAAATATCTTTTATTTGGAGTGCTTTTTCGAATTTTTTAACTGGTATTCCTGTGCAAAAAAAGCATAGGATCCTTTTTTCAGCGGATGTTATAACGTATTTAAACGCATGTTGTATGGATTGATGTTGAATACCGAAAAGCTGATCAAATACCAAGGCTGTGTTGGAATGGTACGTGAATTTACTGTTTAGGTTAGCAAATGCTCGTAGTGACGTGTATCAGCAGCGATACATTGCCTAAAACTGGGAATCGTGAATCTTGATGCTCCTACAATTATCTCTGGAGTAATAGCAGCACGAGCTTTAATTATTCGATTCATCATGGCTCCTGCAGTGGTAGATTGCTGTCGATAAACGTTCAACGTACTTATCAGCATATTATAGAGATACGTATAGAAGGAGTAATTAGAATTTGTGCTATTATTGCCTTATGAATATACAGAACATGAAAAATGGAGGTGTACAATATTTATCGAGTGTGATTCTACACATCGAGACAATGAGAAAAGTTCTCCTTTTTCGCTTGGAACTTTACGTGCATGTGTTCGATTAATATCTACTTTTGGTACGCTTCTTCGCAGTTTTCCAGTCACGCTAACAGAGACATTATTAATTCGGTAGAATGGGAATCACAGTACCGTGTAACTGTTTTCTTGATTAATGAATCTTTTTCCAGGGGTCCAGCCGAGGTTTTGACCGGTACACGTAGATTTCGTGCCAAAGAAGCCATCCACTCCTACTGTTCTGTTTCCCTTGATTTTGATAAATTCGAAGACGATGCGACGCCACGTAGAATAGATTGCAGTTCCGTGGACGAGTTCTGTCGGAGCGTTTGTTTCGCGGCTATTTATCGTGTTCTCGCTTTTAGAGGATTTGTCCCGCATAGGATAATCATTGTTAACCGTGTGATACGTACGAAATGTAAGTGGCAGCTTGAAAAGGATCAGGATTTGCATTGTATCTAGTGAGAGATTTATTGCGTACGATTATAGTATCCGAAATTGTTAATGGATTGGTGCTCGTTAATCTTAATGTTACAAATGAAAGTCATTAGGGTTTAACAAAATACCTATTATTACTTTTACTTATATGTTTGGACGTGCTATTGGATATTACAAAGGTGTTTGTGAAACCGCCACTTTCCTTAGTCTCCAATGTTCGTGTGACACGCGACACGATGCAGTTTTTGTTTTTCCACCGGTGCATTTCCACGCGTATCCGAAAATTTACAAGGGTAATACCACGGTGCACGGAACGATTCATCCAACTTTGCGACCCGTGATTTAATCCCTCGAAACTTGTACGGAGTATGAGTAACACGAAGAATATGAGATTATCGGTGTACGTTTGAATATATTCGGAATTATTTACCAGTTCATTCGTTCGTTTATATACGCCGCTCATTAATACACATAGTTAGGGGAACAAAAAAAGATCGGAGAAGAGAATGAAATTATTGAATTGTTGGAAAGGAAGGTAGCGAAACTTAAAAAAACCTCGATGTTAATCTACTTTCCTATGAATAGCTGCCACTAGTCGTTGAATAGCTTCTATAATTTTGTTACTCGAAGTAGTTTATCTTGGTTTCTATAGTATTCAATTTCTTGAGATTAAAATAATATTCTAGTGTACATAAATGGCACACATGGAATTAAACATTTCAGGTCCAATATTTTTTCCTTGGTCTTCGTCGTTATATCGAGCAACTCAGCTTTTCTATTGTTAATAGTTACATGTAATATCATAACGTTGGTTTTATAAATTCTTTCCAACTTTATTAAATATATAACTTTTCCAATAACCAAATAGCATTAAAAATTTCTTTTTTCTCTTCGTTTACTACTTCCCGAAAGAAGCTACTAAAATATTCGAATATAATATCGAATAAAACGATATTCGCGTATTTGGCCATTTTGATTAATTAATGGACGACTAACGGATACAGCGGATATTTCCGAGATAATACACATTTTATGCCGATGAGATATTAATCCTGAAATTAATAACGGCCACTTGTATTAAGTGTGATTCGTGACAATTAATATGTCTTTAAATAATGAATACAGGTAAGACAGTATCGTGAGTACTACAAATTGCAATTAAAATTAATTTGGATGAACGTTGATCCGGCCAACGATCGCAACATTATGTATTTGGTTTAACCAGCTGACAATGATTTTAATGAGTTTTTCACGTGACACTCAAGGATGCTCTCTTGCCGATTTTAATATCCGTCATAGACACGCACGCGTTTATGAGTGTCGTTCTTCCTACCGTTTGTCATGCAAAATTATTAAACGAGTAAATCCTCGTTCATTTCGAGATGCATGCGTATTTAAACGTAAATATACTACATTAAAAATCATTCGACCTGCACGTGGAATTTAGCAACGTCGTATGTTACATTTATTCGACGTAATATAATACATATTACTAAAATAATTCTACTTTGAAAGTACCGCGTTTTGTTATCCTTGAAAAATTATTATTGCAAAGCATTTTAAAGTACACGATATTATAGATCTCGTGAAAGTTTAAATCTGATTGAGCAATCCTGATAAATATTAAATATTATTCTAAATATTGTATGTGATCAATACAGTGAATCTTCGTTTATATAACCTCTGTTTATATGAATGAAATTTTAGTAGTGTCTGATTGACTGAAATTTAGTTGAGTTGCTATTATCTGAATTATAGCCGAGCGTCAATCCACTTATATGAACGTCTAACAATGACATATACAGTGGCTCACGAAAGTATTCGAACGCTGTAACACTGTTGATAGTTTTTCATTCTTCCTTTGCACCAAATGTAAACATCATTGCTAAATGAAAATATTGAAAATATACGTTCACTTGATGTTAGGATATTGTTTCAGTAACAGTAACGTAAAAGCACAATAGTATTCAAATGAATACCAAAAGGTCTGAAACAAAAAAGTGTGAAAGAGAAATAATATTCCGATTGTATGAGGACAGCAAATCAGATAACGAGATTGCCGGAATTGTGAACAGAAGTAAGTCCACAATACATTATATATATCCATAATACATTATATATATTATAAAGCTCAATCAGGTCGACCAAAGAAATTGACTGGAAAAGAGGAGAAATTAATTATCATTCGAGAATTAAAAAAGATCCTGCTACATCCGCACCTCAACTCGCAAGTATGGTAGCTGATATGTTTCATAAAGAACTTCATCTGGAATTATGTCGACGAATCTTACGAAACAATGATTTCATGACAGAGTACCGCGAAAGAAGACATATATTAATGCGGTAAATCATAGAAAAAGATTGACTTTTGCAAAAACCTATATTAACAAAAATAATTCTTTTTGGGACAAAGTCATCTTTTCATTCAACATTTTTGGTTCAGATGGTCAAAATTATGTGTAAAGAAAACCAAATACGGAATTAGAAATTCGACATTTACATCAAATAGTGAAACACGGAGGTGGATCGGCCATGGTGTGAGGGGGCATGGCTGCCAGTGGCACCAGAAATTTGATATTTATTGATGGAATACTTGATAAATATAAGTATTCGAATATTAAAAAAAATAACCTTAAAGAAAGTGCCCGTAAATTAGGATTATTGGAAGATTTCTAATTCCAACAAGATAATGATTCTAAGCATACTGCTAGAATTGTAAAAGTATGGATCGTATATAACACACCACACATGTTAATTACTCCACCGCAAAGTTCAGACATAAATCCAATTGAAAATTTATGGGCTGAAATGGGAAAAAGATTAAATAAATTTCAGATAATCTCAAAGCAAGTATTGAAAGATAAAGTTATAGAAATATGGAACTCCGTTGAGTGTAGTTTTACAAAATCATTGGTTTACAGTATGGAACGTCAATTCAGACACATTATTGCTGCTAAAGACGGTCCAACAAAATATTAATGTTAAATAATTTAATTATATATGTAGCTTTCAAATACTTTTGCGAGTCACTTACAATGCGTGTTTCCTACCTACGTTGTTGAATCCTTTTCAAATTTTACTGACATAATCTTAAAACTTCCATCTTCCTATTGATATCTGCTTGTCTAAGCAAATTACTTTAATGTACATTATTTCGGCCATTCAAGTTTGCATATGTAAGCGTTCGAATAATTTCGTGAGCCACTGTAAACGTGTGGCATAAACAGGCACGTGTGTAACGCACTCTCATGCTTCGCAATCGATATAAGTTTGCAACGATATTATATACACATGTACGTATTTCAGAGCAAATGTTTCGTAGAATCCTCTTATGCGGACGCGAATCCTTATTAATTGAATGAAAAATTATAAATGGTGAGGAGAGCTAAGTGGACTCCTATTATATGTATAAATGACCTCGTTATACGAACTAGCTTGTCCCCCGAAAAGTTCATTCTAAACAAAGTTCAACTTTACCATAAATAAATATACATAATAGAGATAAATATAAGTAGAAATCGTTTTAAGTTTACCAAATATATAATGATATGATAGCTAACTGTACTTTGTTTTTTGATCATCATCTTTGTAAATATTATATTTGATGTTGCAATAATTCTAATTATGTAGATTATAACGATCAAAACATTTCTAAAACAGAATTATAACTTTAAGCATTTAGCTCGAAGAGAAATTTTAACGATGTATGGATTCGAGTCCTTTCTATGCATTTTCACCGTAATAAATATTATAGAGCTGTCAACGGGGAGAAACTTTTTGCTCATACGTGAAATAAAACACGGCTGGTTCAAAAATATCTGTTCGGCGCTGCAATTTGTTTTTCGTCGAATTTCCACTGTCAAGATTGATTCCCCGATGGACCATGTCCGTCGAGTGAACGTTCTCCAGAGGGTAAGGGGACATTTCAGTAATTTCAATGACCATCCGTCGTATTCAAACACTAATTTGAGCCGTACGAAGAATTCTACCCTCCCTCGGGCGCATCTCGCCGTTTTTCTTCATTTTCCAGAAAATAGACCAACGCTTGTGATTTAAAGTCTTTGTATTGCTTGTTATTTACACGAAAGTAATTTCAGTTGATGCAGATAATATTAACAATTACATATCTTCAAGGAACTGAGAATCTCTTGCTTTATTATTCCTCTGACGTATTTATCTTCAAAAGATACATTATCGCATTATATGTATATTAATTAAGGCAGGAGTATGTAATTATCCTGTTCAGTGTACAATCAAGTTTTTATACTGAAAAAGATGGATTCTGCAGTACTGAACAACCTACAATAAAATTTTAATTTGCGGATAGTAATTTTCTTAAGAAATAGTCTATAGAAATATCAAAACAATATATTTTATAATAAATTCTACGATATATTCTAAACTCTTAGTATTATAGATAAGAATGTAAAGAACAGTCCATAATTCAATTTCACCGTGCTCGATTTCACCGGAAACAAATGTTGGCCCCTCGAGCGGAAGCGGGCAACGGTAGGGCGAACCAAAATTGAACCGAACGAAATATTAGTGGGAATCTATCAGGATTCATTAAGCGGCCGCGAAACATTACCAAATGGTCAACAGAACAGAGAACGGGCAGCAATTCACTTCCACCGGCCGAATTCATGGTTATTTTAGCAAATACTTCTTGCCTCTTCCTGTCCTTTTCTCTCTCCCTTTTTCTCTCTGTACCACTGTATTCGCTTGAAATCGCATTAAGAAACGGAAACGATGAATGGAGGATGTTTCGCGACAACGCGAAATACATTGAATAAATATTACCCGTGCACAAGTGTCGTTGGAAAATATTTTGAAACGGTCGAAGCGGAAGAAAAGCAAACGGGACATCGTTCCCGCCGATTGCTAAAATTGATTCCTCGCACTTTCATACCGGAGCAAATAGCCGGTCCGACGTTTACTGAGAAAATACGAAGGTCAATACTTTTCGGACTGCAATGGATTAAGCGGCTTCTGTGTATCATTTTGTCGTATAATCGCGTCACGAGTATCAACTTATTAGCCACGATCGTGCGCAGTTACTTTCTACTCCTATTTCTTTGGTGCGACACTATGGTTTTGGAGAAAAATATCGTGAGATAAATATTACTATCACTGGTCCAATAAAGAATATTTGAAGAAAATAGCGTAACTTCGGCCGAGCTTTACGCTTTCAATTCCTAATCACGTACAATTTTTTTCAGAAACGGCGCTAACTACGTTCGAACACATCTACGCTTAATTTCGTTCAACAGTGCTTTCAATACCGGCACAAAAACCATAACGAGCCTGTTCACAGTTTCGACACATCCGCAATTACGTGGCCGTTAGTAATGTTGGCAGACGCGTTCCTTTTCCACGGAACTTCTTTATTTCTGAAACTTTTCGCACCCAGAGTCTCTGAACTAGCCTCGGGAAAGTCGGAAAGTTCGTGAAAGTCAGTATAACGAGTGATCTTCTATTTCTCTACGTCAGCCAGTATTAAGAAACACGTGTTCTACAAGAATTCGTGTACGTACAATATTTAAACAAATTGAACATTTATACTCGTTTCCGTAATTACTCTATAATATATATTTGTTTATTAAAAAACCTTTTAGGTTTTATTTTAGTTATAAGTTATAAATTATGAAGTTTATTGAATTACTATTATCTTTATACTTTGAGAATCTAGCTTCGTGTCTTTGATTAATTAGCACGTGTCTTCAATAAAAATTGATGTTGTTTGCAATATGCTTAAATAGATACTTATGCCGTATCAAACTACTAAGAGTATATTAAGAAATGGCCATTTTAAGAAACTTTCAATTTAAAAAGAAAACAATTTTCCTTTAAACTAAATTAAATGCAAGCTGCTACCTCATACACTGGTGATTGAATTATAATATAATATTGAAAGGCAAACATTTAATTTCATCACATACATTTTAGTAACAATTTCATGAATTAATATACAGGTATACAATAAAAAAAACCCTTCTTCAATGGTACGCCAAAACATTTCTGAACTTGGACAAGATCCGAGAGCAGAAACTGGGAAAGTTGATGAAACTCGTGATAACGAGTGATTGCCTCCGTCTCTTTCCTGCCAAGGAACATCAAGGAGCACGTGCTCAGCAAGAATCGTCAGTTATTTTAACCCTGGCTCGTGGCCGATAATTGTCGCTGCGAGCTACCGTAGGTGGAGCGTAGAAATGTGGGGACGTTTATGACCATCCGTGGATAGTCGTATAACCGACAACAGAGAGAGAGTGAGAAAGAGAGAGAGAGAACTAGATAGCATGAAACAGAGAGAAGCCCGGAGTAAGAACGTGGTGAAAAGGAAGTGGGAAAAATGGGTGGAAAAAGAGAAAGTCATTCAAGACGAGAAATCGAGGAAAGGGCAGAGGCGAGAAAGTAAGGAAAAGCTAAGGAAAGGGGAGGAAAAACGAGAAGACGAACGAGAAGGACGTGTAAGAAAAACAGAGATGGAGAGAAGGAGAGGATGGAAGGAGGTGTGATGGGTCAAGGGTCGAGTCGTGTCCCCGGGTATAAGGAGTCGCAAGCGAATAACGTGCTATCCCACGTCTCCCACGGGGATCTGACCACCGTGGCCATCGTTGGCAGCAGAGTATTGCTGCCGATCAGCTCTGACCCTTCTTCAAACGTTTTCTCGGCTGACCCCTTCTTACACGTCTACTTTTCTCCCGCGAGTACTACTAGACCCGATGTCGTTGAAACAAACTCGCCAACGAAAGTTGACCGGCCGATCCACCAGCCGGGAAGGGGCCAAACTGGATCGTGTTATTTCACCGATGTTCGCGCACTTAACACTCGCACCGTCGACTTGGACTTTCAGGGAATGGGAACTCATCCCTTTCTTTTTTTCGTCTGTGACGGGACCGTGGTTTCGATGGGTTTGATTTTCGAGCATTTTGAATGATCGAGCATTTGCGATTATTTGTGATAATAACGATGAAAATTTGTCAATTAAAATTTTCGGACAAAATTGGAAACTTATTATTGTAGGTATTATATGGTTTTTATTGAACTATGGTTACAGTAGATGCATATTCTAGCGAACTGACGTTCTAATGAATGGAATATCTCAAGATCGAGATTCATACACTCGTAACATATTTGATTGCTTTGAAGTATTTGTCAGAACCCGGAACACGCATTCATCGTAACCATAGCCATATGCAATAAATGCACTATGTAGAAAATTTGACGTGTTATGAAACAAACGAGAAAGTTTGACGCGTATTTAGACTGCAAAAAAAAAAAATGAATTGCACCGCAATCGGATTGTTCGTTGAACACACGATTTATCCAGGTTTTCCGCCACTTCGTTACTACAAACAAGAAAAATAATCTGAAATCCGATGGTATGAAAATGCGACGCAACTCAGTCAAAATCTAGAAATTCCAGTTTTAATGAACATGATAATAATTCTTGCGCATGTCTGGGTCTGCCAGGAAGACAGAGAGGAAGTGTGCACCCTGCCCAAGTACCGAAGAAAGGAAAGCAGAGAAAGCGTCACGTATTTCAATTTAAAAATGCAATTATCTCGAAACGGTTGCCGTGATTGCCTTTTTGCTTATCAAGGTGGCGGGTATAAAAAGAAGAAAAAAGAAAAAAGAATCAGGAACTCCCATGGAGAGAATGAACTAAGGAAAGAATGGTACTGGCTATGAATTTCGAATGTAAATAGAATCGTAACATTACGAACGACGTACTGGGAAACTTTTAAATGAAGTCAATGAATAAGCGATTGGATGAACCATATTACTTTACGTGCGATGCTTCTAATGAAATAGAGAAAATTCTAATTTTTTTACTTGACTAGTAGAATGTGCTGTCATCATATGACTGCAATAAATTTTATTATAAAAATGAAACGCACAACATGATAAAAAAGCACTTCATAGGAAGATAAGTATATGTACGAATCCTTTCCGTAGCTATCTTACAAAGTCATGAGATTGAACAGAGAGACCGTGTTAGCGATAATGAAATAAATTTTATTTTAGAATGTCACTCCAGCCTAATTTCCATCTTAATAATAATTATCATTGTGGAATAATCCAAAATAATCGAGATCAGTTTCGAACTCCATCAACGTTCGCCTATTCGTTTCACTTGCATGATGGCTTCTCAAACACAGTTTCCGTGTGGGCATGCATACCAGACGTTGATCGCGTGATGATCAAGAACGAGCGAGGCGTAACAATTCGAGCTCGCGCTGACGAGGTATTTTCAATTCCAATGGCAGCGTTACGCGACCGCCTGTACGCAACAAAGGTTCAGAAACAGTTTATTGGTTGTTTCGTCTTTCTTGTCAGTCGAGATACCACATGACAGATCCGGCCAGCCAATCCGTTTCACAACGTATCGTGCTCTGTGTGCTCGCTACAAAAGCTCGCAATCCACCCTACGCAACCTCCGTTCCGATGGTTCAACCAGTCTCTGTTTCTCTCCCTTTTTCTCCTCTCTTTCTCTCTCACTGATTCGCCCTTGTCAATTTTTCCTCCTTTCATTTCCATATTCTTCTGTTTTTCTCGTTCTCCGTTTTTTCCCATTCGTTGTTTTAACAAGCGTATTTTTACATCGCGTCACATCAAAAAGCGTTTCATGCATATAAGCACGTGTAATTGAACATAGAAACATTGAAGGGATTTAAATTTCAATCTTTTCCCGGTAAACCCGACAGCTTTTCTCCTTTTTGCTTTTTACTGTTACGTTGGCTGCGCGGGAATAACTCTGGTTAACCGCGTGTAACGCATTCGACGATTATTTGCGTTAAAAATTGTACCTACAGGAAGAAAAAGCCAAGATAAATGAAATATTTGAAACATTCGCTGCGGTTGTGCGTTCGATAGACGCACGTGTTACATGTTTCGCTTTTTTCCCTCTTCTGATTCTTCTATCTTCTGACAGGAATAAACCTTTTACGTCTTTTTCTTTCATTCGAATTGCTTCGTTTAAAATTGGTAAGATGTCGTTTTCTTTCACATACACATTTGTACATTTTATTGCCTTTATCTATATATAATTCCAAATAAAAATACAAGATAAATTAGGAGCTCGAAAAGTGGGCTGCCATAAAGAAAGAAAGATGTAAGTCATTACATTTTCCTTGTGTACTTTTCAAACAAAAATCATCTACATCGTAACATTAGACTTTCTGAAATTTAACGTTTCAAAATAAATCGATTTTTAGAAAAAATATAGATAGTTGGTCGATTAACTCTGCCATCATAAATTACTTGTAATCAGTTCGTTTTATGAAAAGATGCTTGGGACAGAATGCGTTTGATATCAATGGGCTTTCGTTCTGTTTTCAGAAGTATAATGTGAAATATTTAGTAAACATCGAATTTGAAATATGCCTTTGCATCATGTATGTTTAATAAGGAAAGTTAATATCTAGTTGGAACGATATGAGCTTGTGAAACTTGTGTGCTTCGTTCTTCCAATTCCGATCCTCGCTTATAAACATTCGAAGAAAGCGTATTTCGTTGTTTGCGATTGTTCACCCGCAAAAAGAATATCGCGATCGTTCAATGTAAAGTACGAAAGCCTCGGTCCCAATGCCGAACGAGTTACGTCTTTCTGTGTACTCGTCCTGTTTAACGAAGGTCTCGTTTACGACTCGCTCCGAGCTTCTTTGATGTACGACGGAAGATTAGTTTAACAACTAAGGAATACAAAGTCTTGGTTTTCTTTCCGATGTAACTCGAAAAGGTGAATGGAATTGGTTCTTTGGATTGCTTGAACGAGAATAGAAACGAGGGAACACAAATAAAGATCTATGCTTTACCATCTTTTATTCGATATAGTATAATGTATACACGATGTTAAGAGAAATTAATATAATACAAAGAACCGTATAATAGACGTTGTGTTGTATTTTATCTGTGGTTAAGCTTGTTACATTAAGTTATAATATTCGCATATGTTCTATATTGTGTCGTGAATTTAATGTGAGTATATTTAGCGTCAATTTAATATGAACGATCTCCTCTGGCTTCTACAAGATTCTAAATGTTATTTTAAATTTCAGAGCTACCGCTACTGTAGGTATTAACGACGTAAACATTTCATTCTCAGACAATAATTTCTTGAAATTACTCTAAAAGCGCAAAATCACTAGATTTGTTTCCAAATGAAATTATGGTAATTACGGTATGGTAATATTGTTCTATTGTTAACAGCTTGGTTAAATTATATCGAATGGTTATAATGTAATGTCGGGTCGAAACCAACGAAACCACAACAAAGTACGGACGCGTTCAACAATAAGATGCAAGAACAGAACGGTGTTGAAATAGAGTTTGCGACCCAGTTACTTTATCTTCTTCCTTTACGGCGTAGAAAATGAACTTTCGAGATCAACTGAGCAACGAACATCTAGAACTGGTTCGCGACAATAGCTATGAAATTACCGTGCATAAATATTGTTCAACTTTTTCGTTGTTCGACGCGTTACGGGATAGCTTTTGAAACTTGTAAAAGTCGTCGAGTCACTCAGCAAAATGACATTCATGAGAATCACCCGGTGGTACGATACTTGAAGATTATAATTGATAACGTAGGCATTACTTGGTGTTTTAAAGAATCATTTTATTACATCGAAGAGATGTGACGATTTTTTTGAAATAATTGGAACAGTACTCTAAAAAGTAAATGTGTTTGATAATTATCGAAAAAATTGGAATGTTTATTTATTTGAAGATTGTTAATTGGAACACGCGCGTTCCTGCATACTAGTTTACATTTCGAACGTGCCTGTTACTCGTTACAAATTGCAATCACAATTTGCTTCGCCGCTCTAAATACACTTATGTGGTTAGAAAAAAACATTATTATTAATAATAATAATATACTTAATTTAGAAATCCTAGTACAATTACCACTATACCGGTCAATAATCAATATTAGAAAATACAGTGTACAATCAACGAAGTAAACTAGTTTATCGAGATAAAAGTAATCAAGAGACTTGGAATACCAATCGATGAACAGACCAAAGCCACAGAATAGACGCGTCAAAGGAAATTTTCCGTAGAATGTGTGTTAAACTTTGGTTTCATACACGTACAAGCAATAATTTGAATGCGATCAAAAGGGGAAAAGAATGAAAAATAGAGAAAGAGAGAGAAAAGGAAATAAAGTATAGTCTGGGACATTTACAGAATTACCAGCAGTTACACAGATTGTAACGAGGTCAGCGGAAAGCGAATGAAAAGTACATTAGGATAAACACAAAAGTACATTCTTTAAGCAGACCGAGTGACGTTGAACAATCGTCTCACCCCTCACCGAACGACCCAGTTACTTCGTTCTTCTTTGTTCGCCAACGTAAGAAATGATGCTATGCGAGCTTCGGAGCAACTGCACCCTGGGCGCAATACGTGGTCGGAATGGTACTCGTGAAATGTTACCGAAATTTCTCATTCCCGCCGTTAGTTAACGACCGAACCTGCCTCCTACGCGTTTCAAAGCTGTTGCTCGCTCATCATCAATAATAGCAGGACACGAGGAATACAAATGTGAAACGTAAAAAAAGTTAACGGTTAAACGCGTGCGCGCGTGATCGATAACGAACCTTCTTCGTGGTATTCGCTACAGATTATTTTTCCTCTCTACTAAATTTCTCTGGATAATTTGAAATGGTAAACTCGTACATTTTAAATATGCCGCTTGCTTATGGAAATTTATATACACTTAACATCTTGACAAGTAGGTATTCGTATTATGCAAATTCAAGGTTTGATAAGGGTGCATGCGTGTATTTTTCTTCCTGCCAGATTCTACAATTTTGTGAAGCTTGGAAAACTTGAAGTATTTGTAGTATTATAATAAACTACTTTGTTTCAAACGATGAAAATTGTTTTAACGCGATAGAATATCTACTCGTATCGTTGATCGTTTCAGAAAAAGAATTGTCATAGATATATTATCTTTTCAAAATATTTAGCGCAAAAGCGCGATAAATCCTGCTGTCAGCTATTTTTATAATTAGATTGCATATGGAGAACGGATGTGAAACGTGCACTTTTAACTGGCTAAACATCTACGTTTAATTTAAGAAGGTAAAAAGGACGAAGCTTATTACGACAGTATGTTTTAATTACCTGCTGTAAACGTCCCTTATAACTGGGAACTAAAAGGTGAATATACATAGGTTTTCATCGCGAGAACGACATTAAACGTTCATAAGTATAAACGGACAACCTTTGTCTTGCTTTGTTTAATAGAAAAAAATGATTCACCGCGTAATTAAAGACAACTCGCGTTGTTCTGTGACATACATGTGTACAGGTATACGAAAATAGGTGGGCGTTTCGTTCACGAGACACTGCACAAGTTTACTGCGATTTTGTTTCCGTAAACTGTATTCTCTTTGCAAAATAAAAGTCAAACAACCAACGTGACCATTAGCCTTTTTCGATAAATTTTATCTTTTAACTGCTATCAGATTTTTTACCTACGCAAAATAATGCGAAGAAGAATCACTCGCTACAAAGGAGTTCTAACTTTGCAAATTTCATTTGAAGAAAAGTCAAAGTACCACTGACATTAATATCTACCATAGAGATATTTAACACGAGAGTATTTCACTCTTCGTTCTTATATTTTTGACACCATCTTTCAATTTTTCGAAGATACAAATTCTTAATAATTAAATTACATATAACAACATATAAAATATTATTAATTTTTCGAAGTCTATGCTTTCTTCTTCGTTCTAAATTAAAAAATCTTTGATTTCTTTTGGTGTTACATAAATTTAGAGATACGTTAGTCACAATGAGGAATGTTTTACATACGCGAAGTTCATGAGGGAATATGAGGATCAATGCTAGTAATCTACTACTGTATCCATCATCGCTCGTGTATCATAGTTGAGCGTAAATTTTGAGATGATGCGACAGTTCCCTGAGCCCGGTCGAGACTAGATTATTAGCTAATTTTGTTTGTTTACGAGGAACAGCAAAGCGCATTCCAGTCACTGTAAGTGATTAACGAACAGCCGCGCAATTGCTACATTGTTTGGCCGTCAAGGTTGACAAGGCAAACACATATTTCGAAATTAGAGTTTAGTACAAGCGAACGTTTCTGATTCGTTGATAAACTGCAATCCCTTTTGTCCATAATGCGCTTCCATTCCGCATAGTTAAAAAGAATTTTACGAATATAATCAACGAAGAAATAGAACATCGTTACGTTATTCTTTAAACGAGTAATGCTAAACGGCATCGTAGAGAGTAATTTGCAAGTGTAATTAGTGAAAAAAATTTCATTATAGTATTATGTTTATAGTAGCAGATATTAAATGCTATATCACAGTTTTTAATAAATTTTTTTAATAGAAATTTCGTACTGCATTCCTCGGTGGTATATCTACATTAAATACAACTATTTGTCGTTATTCTTTATTTATTACTATTTCGCTCCTTAATTACGATTAGAAATCAAGTTACAGTTGGTAATAAAATCCTAAACACAGTTACTAAAGTCTATTTTTGTATAATTAGGATAGTTTAGATAATTCGTTCGAGAAATTTTCGCAACTATCAGCCCGGTGTAATGCGTATAATTACAGATGGGCGTTATTTTAAACGTAAGCTTTGTAATTGCCAGGATAACGATCTGAAAACTTGCAAATTCGGCATATAACAAACATTTAAACTTGTCGCGCGACGTTAAAATTAATTGGAACAATTTCATGAAATTATCAGATAAACAGGTGCTCCACGGTTTAAAGTTTGTACCAGGTGTTCCGAAACCGGAAAATTAAACCACCATGAGTTATACATCACTATATCCGCGCGCGATTTTCAGTTTCCATTGCGGCCGACGTAAACACCATGCGATAGAATTGCGCAACAATTTTCTCGCTGCGTAGATATAAATTTGCATATAAATATTTTAGTAACCTGCAATAGACTTCGCGAATTTTGATTAACAAAAGTTCATGGTAGCTTTTAACATTGAACAAGTATTCAATTATAGGTAATAAATTACATATAATCTACAAATCTAAATCTGCCAGTTTTATGAATACTTCGTTAAATATTTTCAAAATTCCGTCCAAATGAAATAGGCCTAAAAATCGGAAAAATATTTCTTCTAAACTTATTTTAGTATCGAATCCATTAATTGTTCATGTACAGATGCGCTTTATCGTACGTGCGTATTATTATAAATGTAACAAAAATTCAGTCGAGAGATCACATTTATGTCTCCAACCCTCTCATTGAAGCTTTTTTGTCGCATGTGTGCGTTTAACGTCTCGAGGCGGTTCATTCGATCGTGCAACTTTCTAACTTTATCGCTATCAAACAATCATCAGCCTATTATCGCGAGCAAGCATTATCATTAACGATTATCACCGTCTCTGCATATTCCTCTAACGATCCAATGTCAAACATGATTTCATTCACGCGTGACTATGTACGTGCGCATCATGGACCTCTTGAGATAACTATAACTGTATATCAATGTTATATCACGCTGCATGTTGGACATATAAGCGTAGCTGCTAGCAGGAGGTCTGACCACCTAAGGATACGTGAATTCTATGTTTGCACGTTTCGAGACGAGCGAGCACAAGAAGACACGCATTGGTTCGTTCATCCGAACGTGTGCGCGCTCGTGTGTGTGTGTGTGTGTGTGCATGCAGCATCGAAACGGAAGAAGAAATGGGGGAAAGGTTGGAGTTGATTGGGTGTAAGCAAACAGGAGTTCCTGGCCAGGAAATCCACTACTTCTGTCCGTGTGTCCAAGCATCATCCCACATGTCACGCCACGCTCCACGTTCCGGCAACCTCACTCCAATCCTCCACCACGTCGTTCTTCCACTTCTGTTTCCGCTTCCAATGCCATTGGGATTCTTTCCGCTACCTAGCACGTCCTCGCATTTATACTCTTTCCTAGATGGCAATTTCCCTTTTTCTGTTGCTCTCGCTATTTCTCTATTTCCTTCTCTCTCTCTCTCCTTTCACCATTTTCTATACCTTCTCTTAAGAATATAAATTTTCTTCCTTTTTCCTCTATGTCTTCATTTCGTTCGTCGCTTCCTCCTTATTTCTTCTTCAAGTTTCCATCTTTTCTTCGAATCGTTGTAGCTTTGTCTGTTTTTTTCATCCTTCTGTCGCTCGTATACACACGCAGACACACGTGAACGGCAAATTTACTTTTCTGCTTTTGCTCCTACGACGACGTCGCCCCATTTCTCCACGCTTTTCTGTCCACCGTTTACCTTTGATCGCTCGTAATGAGAAACAACCGTGCGGAATCTCGTGGAAGGAGCATCGGCGCAGTGTTTCGAGAGATATCTAAGGTTCCCCTACGCCACTGATGTGTTCGAGTATGACAGACGTTTCTTTAACGATTCTAGCAAGTTTTCAAACGTCAAGCAAAAATTGCGGGGGCGTGTCTTTGAACTTTGTTAATCATTTTAGAATTTTAGTGCAGATGAAGCAGCTAAACGATATTCGGAGTCGCTTTACTGTAATGAAATATCTTGTAGTGTTTAGAATGATTACATAAAATAAAAATAAAATAAAAATTTTATAATATAACATTTTAATAAAATGTGAGGTGGTTAACGTGTAGGCTTGGTTGATAAAGGAACGAGTGGATGAATTTGTAATAACAAGATATATTGAAACAAGTATATGTACAGAGATAGTGTATGCCGATTTTGATCGTCGCACATTCAACAACTACAATAACAAAAGAATATCATAAGGAGCATGTTCATACATTTACATATATTAACGGATGTTACCACAAAAAGTTACACCTTCTTGCGTAACTCTACCTGAAGATTACAAGAAACATCAACATAACAAATAACAATCTAGACCTCGTAATCGAAAACAACCTTAGTATTCAAGGGTACAATATATGGATCGAGGGCGGATATGTATGTCGTACTAATTGTAGATAGCTCCTGGCGGTAGATGTCGCTACTGAGGTGCTGTCGTATTTTTTTCCTATTTATGTGTGATAGAAGAAAAATATCGGAACTACGGGCGACGGGGATTTGAACCCGGGTATCGAACGTTCGTAACATATGTCGCTAACCACTGCGCTATCGTCGTCCGGTTATCAGTTAGTGTCGAGTGGCGGTATTTGTGTTGTCGAGTGCCGCCACAGATCTCTCCCAGTTTTGAACTTCTTCCGTTTCAACAGCAAACTTGAAACTTTTTCTCCGGCCATGAGCCACTACAAATGTATAGCCCATTGCATTCATAAGATAGGTTTGTATGTCAACAGTCGGACATAAACTATTTAAAGCATTCTCCTTTATGCATCGTACGTAATATACATTTCATAAAAGCGTAGAAGAATTCCCTGAGGAGAGATACATATAAAACATTTCACTATACGTCGACATCAATTTCTTCAAGAAATTGTAGATCGAAATCAAACATAGCCTTTTTAGCACAACCTTCTTACATCCTACGTGCATCCTATGAATGATACTAACTTGATAGATGGTTAACTATAATACTCTATAAATGAAATATTGATTCACTTGCAATACGTGTCGTATCGATCGAAGACAGAATTTTAATTTTATATTCGAAAGCTTAAGAAAATATTTAGTGAGATAATACCCTCAGTTTACAGTGATTATTTCATTTAAAACGATAATTACCATTGACCAGAATAGATATGCATTGCGATAATTCGATTCTTTTTTGGCTCTGACTTTTCAATCTAAGCACGCGTGTATTGTGAAACTCGTGCCCTTTCTAGCATACCTTTCTTGTTATTATTTTAAAATTATATTGGCTGCGAAACAGAATTCTAACAAGTTCGTTTCGCGATATACAATTGACACATCGTCTACGAAGTCCAATTCGAAGTATGAACCACGGGTAACTGCGATAACCGCACGCAGGGAAGTTGGTATAGAAACGGTATTGTTATCGAATGGTATCTATCCATCTCCATTTCCCGGAGCCGTGTATAGACCTTCTGGTCGAAGTAATGTTGTCGCTTGTTAGTTTCTGCAGCAGTGACTTTCTTTTCGCTCGTGCATAGTTACGAGCAATTTGCGGATATATACATACGTTAACGTATTTCCCGAATTCTGTCGTACATTATCGAAACTACTAAATTCTCAATTAATTTCTATCCTTTCCGCTACTATTGTATTTACTTTTCTACTATCTTTTTAAAAAGTTACATCACTTACGTAGATTATCAATTAAAGTTCTGTTGATCTTTTTATTACTAAATTAATTTTTCTAGAAACCTCGCTAAAGACGTAACGGTATCATTCGGTTGCAAGTGATGAATCAAGTTTGCATCGTAGCTTCTTCGAAAGAGGGCAGCGTTTCACGCGTCAGAATTCCAAAGAGAAATGGAAAATATTTTGCTGATTTGATATGCAACATTTCTGCGTCAGTTTCGCGCACCGATATACAGGACATTTCATAACATGTGGGGCACGCTTCGAAAGTGAGCAGGAGACATATAATGGAGAGCAAAATAATGTAAAAATAAAATTGATATAAACATGTGTCCTATCTGACCTTGTTTCAAAGGTGTAGCTTACGTTTGTGTTACAGTGACAATTGGCGACAGTTTATCTTCATAAAAGGTGCTCGAAATGACCACCCTCGGTCTGTATGCAAGCTTGCAGTCATTGTGTCAAAGAATTTTGCAATGTTTTAAAAATTCCAGGTGTATGTCGAATAATAGATATAGACCATATTGGACACCTTTTATTAGTATTTATTATCGTAACACAAAAGTGAACTTTGAAACAAAGTCAAATAGGGCACATGTTTACTTCAACTTTTTTCATTACATTTGTGTCTCCTGTTCACGTTTGAATAGTGCTCCACATGTTATGAAACACGTCGTATTTATAATGTAGTTTAATTCACAGATCATTAAAGTCAGACTATGCCCCATTACTAGTCACCATATCTTCGTGAAAAGTTGCTAGCGTACAATTACTAACGGAGAATAGTATTTTCTCTGCTCGTTTATCGATCGCAATTTATTCTTGAAAATTTATCGCTGACTACCACCGAGCGATTCGATTCAAATTGATTACACATTGTCGCATCGGAGGTATTGAACTTTAACGCCGATATCTTATGCTCGCTGTATTTTACAATCCACGCGAGAATTGTGCGACCGTTCATAAGTTTCTAGTCGATAAAAGCCACGCGTTTTTTCTATCGAAATATTGAATTTCTATTAGGTAATCTAAGATAAATTTAAAAAAAAGAAAACAGTGTTTTTGACATCATTTCTTTCAATTACAAAATTGTCGATGTGACTCTTTAACAGCTCAATTCTGGAAACATGTTTCGTTCGACGATGTTTGGAAAACGGTAGGAAAAGTTAACATATCAATTTTCTTTAAAAAAAGTCGTGGATCCAAACATTCTTATACGCTAAATTTTCCATTTTCCGCCACGAAGTTTATCCTCGAAGCACAAGAACAGGAGAAAATCATAGAAATTATTATCAGAAAATTTGCTTGTGTCCTGATCCCGGGCCGCAAGCCCTCGACCGGATTATCGTACGCAAATTTCAAGACATCCCCCTTTCACCCTTGCGTCTTTACTCGTTCCCACTTGAAATCCTTTTTCTCGAAAGAGTTTGCAACCCTGCCGGCCAAGGCTCGGGTTTCGCGTTTACAATTATTCCCTTCGTACATCTTCTGCCTATTTCACCCCTTTCTTCGTTCATTCCTCCTTTCCTAGTCGCGATTCCGCCGGCCTGTTTCACCGTGAAAACACACCCTTGCCCTGCCCCTTCGCTCTTATTTCCCCGGCTTCACAGCCTCCTCGCTCGCCAAGTTGAAAATCCTAATGAGATCTTGAAAGTCTGAGATCTGATATTCAGCCCGTTTACCTTACTTTGTTTGCAGTTGCAGCTCCACGAAATCATTGCAGCACGACTAGCAACGGCTTTCCTTACCTGGCACGATATATATATTTGCAAATGAATCGAGAAATACGAATAAAATCCTTGAAGGGAAACGGTGACATTGTAAAGTTCAGCGGTTTCTGATTTAACGTTGCTGCGTGGTTGCTCGATGAAAAATCTATGAAAGTATTTACAGCGAGCGTAGAAATTTCAAAGATGAAATTTAAATATCGAGGAACTTTGTTCAGAGAGTAATGGAGTGGACAAAACATGAAAACGATTTTATAGAAACGGCGTATGCAGTGTAGAAATAACCAGAAAGATGACGATATGAATTTTAGACAGACTTGGAAATTACATCGCGAAGTAATACAAGAATAAATGTGAATAAAAACCAAATAGAAGTTTGCAGAATAACCAATTGTTATATCGATATATGTTGTTGATAGATACAAGGCGTTATCGATAAGAACCGAGATGATGTTAAGAGCGCGAGATACGATCTGGAAAGCAAACGTTATTCCTGTTTTGCAATTCTATTCATTCGCCGTTTTTTTCAACTTTATCTCGCCCTTCTATTTCTCTCTCTATTCTCGGTTTTTTCTCACGATCCTCTATCCCCAACAGCGAAGTCTCGAATTCTAGACACCGGTACTTTCCGAAGATCACGTCGTGGCAAGTGAAATCGAGCATTTCTTACTGGATGTGATATATTCACGAGGAATCAACGGAATTCGATGTGAATGTTCAACGCTTCACGCTATCATCGGGACGTTGTTCCCGCCTCTAGTGATCGATAAATCCCGCTTTCGTCACATTATTGAAAGCTGCTTTCATCCCTCTCAGTGTCTCTTACCATTTTCTGTCCTCGTATCATTTCTAATCAAGCTACATGCAAGGCACCGTGGACGAAGTGATAAATTTTTGAATTATTTAAGCGTAGATAAATTATTAAACAGGGGATTTCGTGAAAATTGGCAAATTCTATATCAGATTTTAAATACGTTCCATGTCATCAAATTTGAAAGTAATTCGGCTATTCTAGAAATAATTCTTCTCGTTAGACTTGAGTGACGCTGATGGATTTACCTAAGTGACATTTCTAGCATTAAGTGCAAAGATAATCTTTGTATCTATAATGATATATATTTCATGAGAATTCATACAGAAAATTCAGCAGTCGACAAAGGGCCTAGGAGTTAGCGGGTAAACCACATACAATGTCGCGAGAGTCGAGGCGTTCTTCAAACGTATAGTTTTTTAAAAAAGGCCTACGTGTCCTCGGCCACGAACGGTTGCGGAACACGTGCGTAGTGGGTCTAAGAAAAGACAAAAGGGATGCAAAAGCAGGCAGTGCCAATGGGGAAGTCAGTCAGTTGTTAATTGGGAAGTCAGAGAGTGTGAATCGAGAAGTCATTGTCGAGAGAGAACGTTGAATCCGTTGTGGCGAGAGTTGCGAGTGAACCACTAAATTATAGCGCGTTATTGTGACTAGTTCATGCTAAACAACCATCGTTTTTCTGTCTACATCTGTACAACCCATTCATTGTAAATAAACCATCATTATATCACCATCAGATATCAGAATATATAATAATAATATATTCCCACGATATTACATATATAAAATAATAAATTTAAAATTACCATTCGGCTGCGCATAACTGACATAAATATGACACGAAGATCTTTCACAGAAGATCCACGCACGTAATATAATTAAAGTGACAAGTTCCTGAAGTTCCTTAGTCGGAACAGGCTTGAAAAGTTACTGGTTTGTTCGAAATGTTCAAACGAATCAAATAGGGGGTCCAATAGTGTCAAAGTTACAAATGTCAAAGTCTCATTACGGTGAACTTCGTAGAAACGGCCGAGCGTCATCGTCGCGCCGTTTATAGGGGCGTTTCATTCTGTCGAATACAACCAGAGAAATATGTAGTTCAAAGTGTTGCTCCTCTATTTAAGTAATATCTACTGCAGGACAAACATAACAAGACTTTATTTAAACTTATTGCACTCGTAAAGACTCGTAGTTTTGCTAACAGCACTGTGATAAAGCTTAACCTGGAAACCAACAGCAATGAGAAAATAATAGAAGAAAATATCGCTGCTGTAATTATTTTACGATAAGACATTTTGTTCTACGTAGGTACAGAGGTGATACAGTAGACTTTCAGTTATCCGCTTCCACTTTAACGTATCACATTCTCGTTGAAATGGAAACAATTGACTAGCAGAAAAATTGACACATTCTATTTTCGTTTATACATTTATTATCGTTCGACTAAATACGCTTCTTATCATATATGTATATATATAATGTCTAAATGCTTTTGTGACATTTCCGAAATATTATATACTTGTACGAAATATCTTGTTTCAAATTTACCATACTATAACAATTATAATCAAGTCTCGTTACGACGTTAATGGAACCTTATAACGTTTCATATAAAGACGAATACTTTCGAAAGATTTAAATACTTTCGTGACAAATTGTACGTAAATGTCTCCTGTAGCAAATACAATCGCACTCCTTATTCACTCGATGGAATCCTATCACTCCAGAGAAATAAAATAAAATTCCAAACCCATCGTAGAAATCTAAGTTTACAAATCTATTTAATCCATGATATATTATTTTATTTATTTAATCCAGTAAATTTACTTTTCCAGCCTCTTTATAGGTTTCTTTACGTACCGAAGTATAACGAGATGTCGGAAACAATATTAGATGCGACCCAGACAGATTCCGAATTATTTCGAGAACCGTTGGAGTATCCGGTGGCCCTGCGAGGGTCAACGCAGCCGATTACGAAAGGAAGGACGGGGGAAAGGTGTCCCGAAGGGAGCTTATCGATCCACGTTAGGGAATCGTCCAATATGAGCTTGAATTACAGCGACGCTGTCCAAAGGACATCGAAAGTCCCGCCGTTTCTTACACGATTCGAGCGTGTACCGTGAAGCGTTTCCTCCCGCGGGGACAGAACGCCGTTGCTTTTTCGTTAATTTGACACGAAACGTTGTCCTACCGTATCGGAAAGGTAAAGTCTCCCTGATATGGCTTGGCTATCGGCGTGCCGTGTCCTGGGGATTCCTTGGTAACCGTTCCTTCCTCGCAGTATCGCAGACAGTTTGAAAAGCATGAACATTTATTCGACATGGACGGTTACTGTTAAAAACATCCGAATGGACAAACTTTATATCCGAGATGGAACGTTTCGTACTTTTTTGGATATTTCAGATTTGAAGTTCCTGTTCAGTTTGATTCGCCTTACTCTGCTTGCTGATTATTTTTTTTAACTAACATTATTTATGGCTAGAAGGAAATGAAACAATTAATAGAAAGACGAATACAATAATACAATAACACTGAGAAGCAAGATTTATTGTAGGAATCTTTAGAAAATAAATAAGGCTTTTCTCTGTATACATCAACAAGAATTTATGATTCCCTTTAATTCTTTGGAAAAAATTTGAAAAGATCTGAAAATAGGAAGAAGTTAGGATGATTAATCGTTAGTTTAGGGATTGTGTGATTCGTGATGGGGAATGATTTATCAGAAATTTTACTCTAATAAATATGACTGGAACTTTTTCTATGCTCATACAATTCCCAATCTATAAATTTCTTGCAAGCTTAGAAACAAGTATGTACTTTGTAACGGGAAAACTTTCTTTTATTTTATGGTGCAAGATATCTCGAGACACGAACTTCAGAGCAACTCGAGCAGTAACGAATATAATATAAAGAAGGAACGAATAAAAGTTGGCCGAGAACCAGTAAGATACATGTACATATGTATCGTGACAAGTGAAAAACTTGAAAATCCATTATTCATCGACTGTTCGAGTTAAGAAAATGTCGGTAATGGCCCTGCAAGTGAGTCGCTACTTCGATAGAGTAGCTGCTTCACTTATGTATACGATGGATATCGATGGTACCTATGGCCGATGCAACTCGCAGAAATCGTATCAACTTTTATATTGTCATTTGTGTCGAGAAATGTTTCCCAGATACGATGCAGCATATTACGGCTCCTGAACGAGTCTGCGAATCTAAGGACATTTGGAGCAAAGTTGTACGACGATTCATCGTCTGAATGCGACAGCTTTATTATCCTCATCCTCCGTTATCATCCTCAATTTTTAAATTCTATTGTAATTTATTTTAAGTTAAAAATGTGAGTGTTTTCCATTACGCGATCAAAACTGAATATAGGCCAAATATTGTTTCACATTAAAGGTGGAAAAATATTAGCGAATTTATTTAAATCGTGCAAACATTTTTTACACATTCTACAAACTTAGAAGATCAACAATCGAAGCAATTATTTTTAAGAAACCGAATGCAAAGGTGTAACACTTAATACGAAGATAAATCTGCAAATCGTGGGTTGGATCATCGTATTGTGACATAGATGAAAATTACACCACACTCAGCGTAGTATCTGTTTCGACTGGTATCTATCCTCCCCTTTACGGCAACGTAAACTTTCATACCGTAACAATCACACTGAATCATTATAGACCAACGAAAATTGTATATACAGTGGCTCACGAAAGTATTCGAACACTTACACTTAAATATATCAATTAATAAAATGAGGTGTACTAAACTAATTAAACAATTAAAACAATTTGGTATCCATAGTGATGGGAAAGTCTCAAGATTACATCAGTAAAATTTGAAAACGATTCAACAATATAAATAGGAGTTATGATACATTTATTAGAAACATTCATAATAAGTGTCCCACAAAAGTATTCGAACGCTGTAACATTGTTGATAGTTTTTCATCTTCCTTTGCACCAAATGTAAACATCATTGCTAAATGAAAATATTGGTACGTTCACTTGATGTTAGGATATCGTTTCAGTAACAGTAACGTAAAAGCACAATAGTATTCAAATGAATACCAAAAGGTCTGAAACAAAAAAGTGTGAAAGAGAAATAATATTCCGATTGTATGAGGACAGCAAATCATATAACGAGATTGCCGGAATTGTGAACAGAAATAAGTCCACAATACATTATATATATCCATAATACATTATATATATTATAAAGCTCGATCAGGTCGACCAAAGAAATTGACTGGAAAAGAGGAGAAAGTTATCATTCGAGAATTAAAAAAGATGCTACTACATCCGCACCTCAACTCGTAAGTATGATAGGTGATATGTTTCATAAAAAAGTTCACCCCGAATTATGTCGACAAATCTTACGAAACAATAATTTTCATGGCAGAGTACCGTGAAAGAAACCATATATTAATGCGATAAATCATAAAAAAAGATTGACTTTTGTAAAAACCTGTATTACTAAATATAATACTTTTTGGGACAAAGTAATCCTTTCGGACGAGTCAAAGTTTATCATTTTTGGTTCAGATGGTCAAAATTATGTATAGAGAAAACCAAATACGGAATTAGAAATTCGATATTTACATCAAACAGTGAAACACGGAGGTGGATCGGTCATGGTATGGGGGTGCATGGTTGCCAGTGACACCGGAAATTTGATATAATAATTTAATTATATATGTAGCTTTCAAATACTTTTGCGAGTCATTTACAGCGCGTGTTTCTAATAAATGTATCATGACTCCTCCCTACGTTTTTGAATCCATTTCAAATTTTACTGACATAATCTTGAGACTTCCATCTTCCTATTGACATCTGCTTGTCTAAGCAAATTACTTTAATGTACATTATTTCGCCCATTCAAGTTTGCATATGTAAGCGTTCGAATACTTTCGTGAGCCACTGTATATATCGTCTAATACATAAATTAGAAATTTCCCTTGAATCCTTCACTTTTCACTGAATTTCGCGTTTTAATAATTACAAGCGTTTCGCCGACTCGCAATCAGCCAACAAAGACTACAGCTCTACCAAATTCTATCTCGGGTTCTCGTCTTTTCGCAAACGTAAACTTTCATGTCATCATCGTTTCACTCTTCCGCTATAAGAATGCATACGTACGCTAGGAGGAAGTACTTACGTTCGAGCGTTATTATGCACTGAAACCAATGTACCCGGGCAACTTCATGCATTCGTAGACCTCGAGCATTTTCCATTCAATGTGCGCTCCAGACGAAAGAGTTAAATGATCTTCTCCATAGAAATGAAATTCGCGACTGTTAAAACATTTTATCTTTCCACTCTCGAATTATTGTACAAAGTGAGCCGAGCTGATATGGCGAGTTATATTCTTCGTTTAGCTAGAAAGAAATAGTTGAACAGTTGAATAATTTTTTTATGACTGCGTTGTTTTTTTACAACTACAATTACGCATTTGAGAAGAATAAATGTACATAGTAAATACTATGGTCGAAGTATAAATGTAGTCTAAAGATATGTACATTTATTGTAGATTTTCGTTCAGTTAGTAAACAGATTTATTACTATAAAGTCATATATTATGATCTTGTCTTCTAACGCGAAGGTTTCCTGTAAGAATTCTCCATCAAGATATATTAGAAGTTTATAATATGGAAGAAGAATGATATACGAATGGAGATATGAGCAATATATCTGTTACGTTACAAGTGGATAGATCGCAAATCCATGATGTATATGTATACTTTGGGATTTAAATCAGCTTCTACCGGTAAGCATTTGAGATAGAGAACGATTTATTCTTAGGAACAAAGGGATCAAAAATATTTAATGTAATTCAAGTAACTGTAACGTTATTCCATACGAAATATAAGAAATTTTAATTGTTATATTAAAAAGACTAAAGACATTTTTTAATCTTCTAAACTCGAACTATACGAAACTAATATTCTTGAGAATTTTATATCGTTTCAAAGAATACCAGAAGATCGAAAGGACAGCATTAAATATAGATTGTCTTAATAAGACGTGGTCAAAGCAAGCCAACCCTTATCAAGAGTTTCGCCGAGCGAAAAGCACGCACGGTATCCGACGATATCACTTAGATTGCTGGATTCCGATCACGTATCAATCCGTGATTACTCGACTTAAATGCCGCTTTTCTAAACTCGTTCTAGAAGCACCTAGCATCCTTGCAAAAATTTAAAAAAAAGTAAAGAGAAACTACATGGAATCGAGTAATAGCAAACACAATGGAAAATATGGTACTACAAATAATATAATAATTTGTAAAGCTTCTAACGATTCTCTAATTGTTTATCATATTCATGTTTTGCTATAAGTAGCTTAATAGTCACAAAATAAGGTGTATGTGAAAGATTATCGTAATTATAATCTCATCGAAGTTCGCTTCCAAATAGTATCTTAGGATGAAAGGCGATTTACGTAAGTACATTTGCCTAAGTAATCGATCAATTTCGAGATACGGATTGCGATTGCTATGGTAATAATCGTCGCTAACAGATCGGTTTCGAATTATTCTCCGATCTGCCAACATTACACCAGAGCTGCCATTATTGGCCATCTCATCGATGTCTTTTGCGTTATTCATCGACAGAATGTGTTATGTGAAGCGATTCTTATTCCCCTTTGATTCGCTTCGATCGTGTAATCTGATCATTTTCATGTCCATCGTCCAGAGAGAGGTTTTGTAAAGCGACTGTCTGTTGGAATTTTTAAAAGCCCGTTCTCAAACGTTCCATTTAATACTTATTTCCGGCATCGAAAAGATCAACAAATTTTAGCGATAAAAAATAGATATTCGCTGATCAGTTTTATCTTTTGAATGGTACATTTTTTAATGGGCTTAAAGCTTTATAAAATTTTTGGATACCCGCAACATAAAATTGTATCGCGTTATTCAATTTATATGAAACTTATAACAGGATTAATTTCGCTATAACATATGATTATGCTTCCTTGTTACATCGCTTCGTTAACCAGAAAAATATTTTTGTAGGATACAGAATAAACGATGCACGAGTTCATATTTTTTATGCGGTTCTCTATGTTCAATATTAAACGAGGAAGAAAGGAACAAAAACTAGGATGCGAGTATTCGGTAGATTTTTCAGCAACAACGTATCTATTCAAGTTTCAAGTTTCAAATACAATATACCATAGTTGCGTTGTGTTTTAATAACACTAAAAGAACATATTTTGCACGGGAGCTACCGTTAAGCAAACACATTGGTTATTACAAAATTGTGAAAAATAACTGTCTCGTATATCAGAAATAGGAGAGCATAAAGGCTTGTTACTGCTAAATTTGCTTCGAGGAAGCGGCGATTCAACGGATTTTACCTGGCCATTTCCTGATAAGCTTACCATTAGGATTCCCCTGATACGATCTCACGAAGAAACTTTTTCTCAAATTAAAACCGGCTGGTTAGCGAATTCGATAAAAGCACGAATCACGCTAATAGAGTAATTGAAATAAAAATGAAATCCAATGTCTCTGACAAGGGTAGAAACTTCCTTTCTTTTCTCTTCTCTTCGAATAAACAATGGATTTCTATTAACTTTAACTTTATTCAAATATATCTTGCTATATTTGCGTCGTTTTAGAAGAAATATCGAACGATTTGGCATGAATGTTCGGAAAGTCAGAAAGAAATGTAATATAAGAATATTGATTTATCAAGTTGAGCAATTTCAACCGCGACACACCGTTTTTCATTTCGATAAGTAGCCGGGCCCTCCAAACATTGTTCTCGAAACAACATTCTAATATATGGGCCAGCCGGCAGAAAGCTACTAAAGCAAATGTTTTATTCATAAAACGTTGATGTGATATAGCACCGGGAGGAATATCACGCGGCTTTGTTTGTATTCCATTCCATATTACCCAACCTTCCTATTATGTGAAAATGATACAGCACCGTCTATATCGAATACGCAGATATTGCGTTGTATCGATAACCGACCGCGCACATTATGCGATCTTTTCAGATTTGCAATCAGAGGGTGATTTCTTGAAAGGTCGCTTCGTGAAACGGCGCGACACTCCTCAAGGGCTGGCCTATCAGAGAATCGTGCAAACTTTAAGTTCATAAAGTGACATTTAAGTTCTTAACGACTGTCATAATCTGGAGAAAGTAGCTTCCGTGGAATCTGCTACAAGTACTATTGGAGTACAAAAATATTCGAATATAGTAGGAATTGCGGAATTTAAGTGGTGCGAGTCAAGAATTACTGAAACAGAGTAGTAAATATGTGCAAATAAATAGCCATGCAAATCTGTGTCATTTTTATCATTATAAGAAGTTAATATTTTAAATAAGCTTAATGATTTCGAAGTGACATTTACAAATGTTAGAATATTCTCTCACTGTTTTTATTTTTAATTTATTAGTTTTCCATCGTGTATCCATATAATCATAAAAAGCTCAAAGCATAACCCCATTTAACACGAAAGAGGCGAGACAATTTCTTAACAAGAAGAAAGACAATGTGTATAAATAAAAGATTGATTAAGAAACTCAATCAAGCGTGAAAGATGTAGAATATTATCGATAAATCTACATCGCTCTATGCCTTTCATTTTTATATCGCTTAGTGGAGCGTAACGACAGGTGACGTATATTAATAGATTATTCATCTTTCCACTCTTTCCATTTCCAAACAATTTACAATTACGAGCGTAAAATATATATACCTACTTTAATCGAGAAAAATTGAATCGCGGACTTCTTTTGGTAATTTGTTAACACCAATAAAGTCAAATTATATACGTTTTTAGTTTTATTTTCGTTGGAACTGCAGAGGAACCGATCCTGTCGTGATGGTAACGTGATAACGTGCAAACATATAATCGTTAATTACAAGCCGAGAATTGGCTGCCGAATATCAGAAGCTCGCGACGTTGAAACGTCTTGTTAAAGCCAGGAGAAATTCTAGTTTGAATCGAGTAGTCGTATCAGATCGAAGCAATTCAATCGTGCGAAATTGAAAAGCACGGAAGAGCATGAATCACCGTGCATTGAATCAGATCGAATGAGTTCGGATGTGTTCCGATCGGAAAAATCGAATCTCCAGGGGAAATGCTGCGATTACACACTTGCTTGCGACAATAGGGAGTGAGAACAAATCAATATACGCTTCTCAGAGCTCTCACGCTGTTTTCCACACTGCGTTCCCCTTTAAAAAACATTCGAAACTCAAACGGAGAAACTCGTTTTAAAGGACGTAGTAATAGCATCGGCGAGGACTTAAAAGTCAAATGCATAAAATGAAAGACGAAGATTTAAAAAATATCTGTCTAATGAAATACGGAGGGTAAGCCTTGTTATTTAATTACATCTTTATAAGATGATTAATTATTAAATGAATAAAAAGAGTTTCAATTGAAGATAATTCAATTAAAGATCACTTTTCCTGTAAGAAGCGGCAACGACAAGACCAGAATAAAATTATTCCATGTTCTGAAGACGTTGTTTAACGTGGATACGAAATTTAACGATAAATTTTTAGTATCATTAACAGAGCAAACACTTATCGAGTGTATTATGGTACTTAATACAGTGTAGATACATAAAACACGATTCGGGTTAATTAACATGAATTGCGTTCGAGAGTCTCAAACGTGCAGTTCGATTGCACGCGTTTAGCACAAGCTAATGTTTCAGAAGCATCCATTCATGTAATCCAGCAATGAATGGAAATTGTGCTCATCCAACCAACGTGTTCATTTTAATCGTTCGTGTTTAGGATCTACAAAATTTATTCTTCAACAAAGAATGTCGGGAAAGCGGTGGAAAGTTTGAAAACTATGTATATATATAAAATAGTTTGCGTTAATCGAAAGAAATATTCAGTCGTTCAAGAAATAAAGCTTAAACGCGGTTTGTATTCATAAAAATTTGCACAAAGCGATAATTATAATTCAGAGGAACGGAAGTAGAAAAGTTTAAAGTTAATTAACGTCCCCAATTAATACTTAGGTTTCCAGCATGCAATGGAGAAACTCAGTTTTTATAAATCAGGACGCCAGAAGGCTGAGTCTCGTATCAACTGAGAGAAATCGTTTTCTATCGCGGCGAAATAAGTTGAACGCCGCACAGGCTTTAGGTTTCCAAGATAAATGGAAAAATAAGTGTCTCGATTCGAAGTTCATTGTCCGCGCGGCCATGGAATGGTAGGAAAGAGAGAAAAGGAACCGAGGAAACGATAAAAGAGTCCGGTACAAAGTGGCAGAAAGGAGTAGGTGTACCGTCTTACACAATGAATAATTGATGAGAAATTCGACTTGGGATTTTAGTAAATAATTTATCGCGAACACTATCGTAAAATTATTCCAAAGTTTCTCTTCTCCTTCGAAAAGGACACCATTGACCACCGTGCAGAGAACTTTCTTTTGTTTCCACGCGAATAGTCCATGGAGTAAACTTAACCGAAATAAGCGAAGTTTATTGTTTGCCGGAGTAACGAGCAAGAACGCGAGGAAAAAGAATTAAGGAGAACGTACAGAACACATTGCGACTAAAGTTCCTTCAGAACTAATTTGGACTTGTTATCCCATAATATATTTTCATATAATACATTTTTTAACGAATGGTAGGTAAATTCATTAGAGAGAATAAAGATCGCATCGCCATCGACCACTGTTAATTTTCCCTACGAATGTTATCCTGTTATCGTCCACTCGTTAATAAATGCTCCTTGAACGAATTTTATCGCCTGTCTGAAAACAACGATGAAAAGACTTTTCATAATTGCTATCGTGAGCAACATTTACAGGCGCGTAATCGAGCTGCCGATAAAATTGATTCTTGCCTCAAGAGTTTTCAATACACGATATCATCGTTCGATCGCGACACAAGCTGCCCTGCCATAATTCCTTAATCGAAACGTCGATAAACAATCATACCTTTCGAAAGAACAAAAATAAACGCGTAAAGAAAAGAGAGGAGAAAAGAAGACAACAAAGAAGAAGAACAAAGGGGGAGAGATAGCCGGTAATTATTTAACGTCACGATCCACTAAAAGGATTCTTGCGAAGGCGAGACGCGCTGGCCAGAAATTATCGCATAAAGAGCGCTATTTACAGGTAGAGAAAGAAGCAGCTCGGAATGAAGAATAAGAATAGAGTGAAAGTGGAGTGCAGGCCAGGGATGTGGGGGTGCAGTAAAGAGGAAGGTGCGCGTGCCTCCGTTTTAGAGGATAAACCGAAAGATAAAAGTGTCCCGACCGGAAGTTCGTGTCTATCCCCTCCGAGGGGCCGGAGAACGAAAAAGGGAGAAGCACGAAAGAAAAAAGGAGACTATCATCGAGGCGTTTGTTGGCGTGAAGAAGAGAGAAAAACGGAAGGGAAGGAGAAGGAAAGGAAGAAAGAAAGAAAGAAAGAGAGGACGGAAGGAAGGAAGGAAGGAAGGAAGGAAGGAAGCAAGGAAGGAAGGAAGGAAGGAAGGAAGAGACCGGTATAAAGTAACGCGAAACAGTGCTGCATTATTCACAGCATGAATTATTGATGAGCGTCGCGTAAAATATGAACGCTGGCGAGTCGTTATCAACGCCAGCGCAGCTCGTGCTTCCTCGTCGTCCCCTCTTTCTGTGGCCACGCGCGCGCGAGCGCGAGCGAGCACGCGAGTACGAGTTCGTGTACAGCTTCCTTTTCCTTTTTCAACCCTCTCGGTATACGTCTCGACACACGAACGGAACGAACTCGGGAAGACCGTTTTTCCGTGGCTGCTGCACACGGTTGCGAACGAACAAATGGGATGAGACAGACGACACCGCACATATTGTATTACGTCATATTCTCTGCTAGCCGGGGATCATGCTCTCGTTATTCCTTGGCCTGGTCGCATTTTACGTTCGCCCATTTCCACTCCCGTTCTCCGGACCTCCACCTGTCTCTCCTAACCGAAGCGTTGATAGCGAACGTCGCCGTCTCAACTCCGCCACCGCCTCCGCCTCGCCTTCTGACTCCTGTCTTCGCGTCAACCGTTTTGTTTTTACATCTCTTCTGAATCACCTGCCACCGTCTTTGGCTGGCTCTTCGGGATGCCTGGAGATTTTAGTTTGAAGAAATTTTCACGAAAACTGCTCGGCTAGTGTCATTTGCCCAGAAATAGTTGAAGACTCGACAAGGTTTTGTCGTTAATTTAAAATATACATATCGATCGTTTATTTTCTTCACAAGTATTAATCTGCTGACGATATTTCAGGCGAAAAATGAGATAAGATAGATTTGCATTTGGCCGACGGCGCGATCGCCTGCGAAAGTGCATTTTTGCAGCGTCAGTCCTGTGCCTGAACGCGGACATACTTCCGCGTTTAGAAAGCGCCCCATCGACCTTCCGGAATACTGAAGCTGTCTCGAAGAGGCGGGTTTCGTCTCGTAGGTGGCTCGTCGAGAATGTTCACACGTTATCGTAGTGTTGGAAGGAGAGTCTTCTAATTTGGAAAATTGCTCGCTAGATCGTCTGGCTCGTTCTACCTGGCCCGGGGAATTATTTATGCTCCTCGAAATTGGTAATATGTCCTTACTTTACATACCTCGCACTTCTCTCCCTCCCTATTCTACCCTCTAATACCACGGGTAATGTTATATTACGTATTCGTTCCACCCCCGTCGCAATTCTATCCCCGCAACGTCGTCGCGTTTTTATTGGGGCGCGTCCGCGCCTTTTCAGCCCGAGCGAAAATGCTTTTTTTGACGCTACGCTTCGATATAGATTCAATTCGACCTTTCATTTTTGCTACTGGGGTTGCTGCTGTAAATTTTGGTTAACGCGGAAATTCGTACGTACGAACAGGCAATTTTCTCTAAGTTTCACTGTTGGATTTATGTATATTCCGCATGGTTAGTGGATGACACGAGGAAGATTGTCTTTTGCTTTTTTAATACTTCGATAAGTTTCAGAGTAGATTTTTTTGTTTTTAAAGATCGAAATTAGGTTGGATTACGTAGGAAAAATTCAAAAAAGTCAAAATTTATTGATGCATCGATTATTTGCAAATCGCTTAAACGATATTGTCAGTAAATTTGATTTATTCAATTGATAGTGTCTAGATAGATGAGTTGTCTTACTATAACTTTTACCAGATTTAGCAAGCAAACCTTGTACGATATCTGCCAAGTCTTATACAAAAAGCGAAAAGAGGACGTAATCTTCATCTAAAAAGTAATAAATTTTAGCATTCACATCAAGAAGATACTACAAAATATTCGAAATGTAAACCGAACTATTTCCTTCGTAAACGAGAATCGATTTCATTTTCATTGTCGCAAACAGAGACGAATCCTCTTACTCCAGCTGCCAAAGTGAAATCAATTTATTAGTCAAAAGCATGAATATAACGAGTCATCGCGAGGCATCACCTTTTCATTATATTTGCCGGATAAAGCGATCATAGATGGTCAAGGTAAACGTGCCTTCCAGCGCAATTTTCCCCTGCTGCATTTCCAATTACGCGGCGAGTTTATTAATTTTCGAAGATACCGCTTCGATGCTGGCTTCAAACGAAACTCTGTTCTTTCTCTAGGACAAAAACGAGAAAGAAGAGGAAAGAGGGATGATAAAAAAGAAGAGAGATACAGATAAAAAGAAAGAGCGAAGCATTATCAGTAATAGAGAGAAAGTTTTGTCGACACAACGGCCAGTCCTCTCTCTCTTTCTCTCTCTCTCTTTCCCTCTCTCTGTCTCTCATTATTTCTCACTCCCTCTCATCATTCTCTTATTAGTTTGCGTCCCGACTGTGTATCCCGACCTCCCACAACAGAGTCGTCCCTTCATCAACGCGGGATCGCTCATCCACGTAAATACGGCGTGAGAAAATCGTTTAAGCTCCGGTACGGAAGATCCTTTGCGTTCTTGTTTAAGCCGAGATAAAAGAAAATACTGGAGAAGACAACGACACCACTCGTAAATGCGCCTTTAATGGCGGTCGTGAAAGATTATCCCACCGACGGGGAGTCGTGTGTTTCGTTATTTATCGTCAATTACGCGCGCGTGTAAGTCTCTACGCCCACAAGCCTGGAAATAGGGAGAGAGGGCTCTCTTTAAAGTCTAAGTTTATTCAATTCGTTCCTCGTAAAACCGATACGGCGAACTATCTCCTGCCTTCTGATTCAATTATGGGCCCCCTCTATTCGCCGATGAATTATTAAAAACTTGTGCCTGTCGTCACAAACTAGATAGATAGATGGAAAAGTTCTTGCTTTATTGTTCGCGAGGAGTGTATATGTTTTTAATCAAATAATAGATATTATAGAAGATAAGTTTCGAAACAATAATTAGAATTATATAATTAGAATAGTATTTTTCTCTGTTAATACGCGATCATGGAAGGAATATCTTATTAACGGAACTCGAGCAGAATGTAGAGCAGATATGGAATTAGTATCATAAGATATATTTTAAACCTACGTCATAACATACTTATCTCGTAACAAAAGCAACGAAAGTTATAAGCTTTGTAACGTCACTGTGAAATATCGATAGCAATCATTCTATCGTTATCATTCAATCATTATCATATCGTTATCATTCTTCGCCCATTTACTTATATGCGATCCACTCAGAATATCAATAAAACTATTGGTCCTCGGAAAAACCAGGGGCAGAAAATTTTCTATTCCGAATGCAACGATACAGAGTTTTATTACAATCAAGGCGATCAATTCGGCGAGGCGGAAGCGAAACGGGAGAGACCGGATGACGACATAACCAGGAATGGTACGCGTCAGCTCGTCTAGAAGATCCGTGACGTCGACGACAACGACGCCGCGTGATCCTGAGGCGCCGATTCTCAGGGGCACGATATAATTTCATAATCAGAAAACGAACGAGCCAGGAAACGGTTTCTCCGATCGCACGTGAACATCCTTCCAAGTGCGATGCCGCGAGACGAGATCTCGTGTTAACCAGATACGTAGCAGGTAGGTATACAGTCCAGGATGGGAACACGGAATGAAACGGTTTCCGCCTGGTAAAGGAAACCGCATCCAACGATATTGCAAAACAGCCAAAAGGAATTCACGAATCTGCCGTTACCCCCCAAGGCTCGCATTATGACGCGATGCATAATGCAACGTGTGCACGCGGCCCCGTGCATCATACATAGCAATGTCGGATACGGATATGATTTCAAAAAGGATTTCCCTCTGTGTCTGTTTCCACGACCCTCTCTGTCTTTCTCCTGTTTCGACCGCAACCTTTCCTCCACGATGTGTGAGTATGTGTGTAGGTTTCGATAACGACGAACTTTGAATTACGATGGCTTGTACATAGCGCGTTAGCGAACGCGAGCGAGCGACTTTTCGCGTTTTTGTTTTACTTTCCCCTTTGATAGCTAACTTGAGACAAACAGACGACGACCGCTAAGACGCGGATTTTGCTGATACCGTTTTGTGAAATTTTAACGCGCTGTTCGATAAACCGAGTGCTCATGCACTGGGTTAGATTAATGGACCGATGAGAACGTGTTTAATGGATTCAGGCGATTTAAGGGTGCGAGGTGAATCACTTGGAGGTGTGCTTGAGAAACGTTTGTTGTACCTACAGCGCTAAAAATGTAGAAATGTTTTGCTGACAATTTTCGACATCTGTAGCGAAGTCATATTTCGAAAAAATAATTTGACGATTTTCAGGATTGACTAATGAAGGTAGAAAATTTAAAACATATACAGCGATAGAAAGAAGGAAAACAAGCTGAAAATGCAGAGAGTCTCGCTAGGGAGGAAAAGGTTAGTGAAGAGAGAATATCCTGATATAGAAAAGGATTATAAGGAAAATTAGAAACTGGTTGAGAGGAACGTAAAAATGAAAGAAGTATAAGATAATAAAATAGTGGAGAGAATGGAGCACGTGACAGAAATACGGTTGCAGAAGAAAATTAAAGAATCTGAAGGGAGGAAATGTGTAATTCTAAAAAGCAACCGCGGATAACATTAGGAAGTAACAGCGACGCGAAAGGGGAGAATAAAAAAGCGAAGGAAATGTGCAAGAAGATAGAAAGCGAGCTAAATAATACAACGGAAATTTCAATTGTTCCCCAAGAGAGAAAATGTATAAAAAAAGGTTTTATAAGAAAGAGCTTGATACAAAAGTTGTTTGAGATTAAAAAGTGCGTACTTAATAAATTTAACAAGCGCCGTTACTGCGACTAAACATTAAAAGTACTCATACAATATCTCGTACGTTTTATTTTATGATTAACGAATCAACGAATTATTGTGTGAACATAGATAATTTTCGATATTATGGAAAATATCTCCTCCCACCTCAAAGAAAACAGTATTTTATATTATTCTCAAATTTATACAATCAGAAAAATATTTTCTGTTATTTCCTGGAAATTTCCAATTGTTAACAATAATTCCTCCTGTCTTCCATTTTGAAAAGAAACAATTTTTTATTAAGTAACGTTAAGGAAAGAAGTAGAATTACGTCTTGGAAGTACGTCTGCGTTGCATTTCCTAAAGTGGGTAAAAAAACTTGGAAAATAAAATTGCTGGCCGCACGCGTGACATTTCAGGCACCGAGTAAAAATAAGTACGTGAAGGGAATATCAAAACTTGTAAGCGAAATATCAAAAAAGCGAAAATTTCCTTCGTGACTCCGTGCCTGTAATACCGCGCACGGGACACTGAAAAATGACACGTCACTCAGCTTTAGATACTGACCTGCCACTGCTCATCCGATATTCGCACGCTTCGACCTTTTAACTTTTTCTCCAAAACTTACCCCGATTTTCAAATAACATATCATATACCGTACGCTTGATCTTCATAGAACTTCTTTAAGAACTTTCAACTTATTTCATATGCGTCGGCCTATTAATTGAAATTGTTATTGACCGATAACCATTCTGCAGAACTATCGATTTGCGAATAGCTCTGTAACTTATCAAATTTCAGTTTTAATTTAACGAAAAATATTTACAATCCACATACATGAGTAACATAACTAGGAGCACGCAGGCTTCGATATGTCGCAAGTAAATTATTTTAGTGCACATCGAAAGGTTAAACGCGTGGCAACACTTTCCTTGACGAACGATTTCTGAGTGTTACCTTATTGACACAGTGAAACATATCTCCTCGAGACGAACGCTAAACGCAGTTTCAACGATATTGGTGTCTCTTCTGTTTCCCCGTGCTATTCTCGTAGAAGAGGGTTGAGAATCGAAGAGCACAACAATGAAGAAGCAGAAGCGGAAAGAGAAACAGCGAGAAAGAGAGAGAGAGAGAGAGAGAGGGAGAGGCAGAAACGCGCGTGTTACGTTGCTTCACTGTTTACACGCATTCCGTTCACCATTGATCCTCTTTGCACGAGGCTAGGGGTAGTTCGGTTCCCGTTCCCATCGCTCTTGGGATTGTTTATAAGACTTCCGCTAGCTGCCGCGCTTTTCAAAGCTCAGTCCTACCGTTCGTCTTTCTCCTTTCTTCCAGACCCTTAGTTTCCTCTCTTTCCTTCTTTCTCATTCTCTCGTACGATCTGCTTTTCTCCTTCTCCTGCTCTCTCACGCTGCAGCAACTGGATGCCAGACAACAAGGGAGATTGTATGTATTACCTCGCCTGTCTGCCGCACGCTTGCCCCGACTCTTCCCAATCTACTTTCGAATCTCGCCACGACCGATACAAGGCACTACGCTCGCAATGCAATGCGATCAAATCGAACCCTCCTTGTATTCTGTCATGGACTTGAAATCCATACTATATATACAACTAACATCCCCTACATGTATGTATAGTTGCACGTACAGGGCATTGCACGCGTTATGAGTCAAATACGCAATAAATAAATATTCCTTTCGGTCAATGAGTATTCATCTTGGAATTACATATTTTTAAATAATCATATTCACGACCTCTACATCCTCTGCTTGAGATATTTTTAAATGGACATAGTTGATCGTGAAAGATATAAAACGTATATAATTGACGTAAGAGACTGTAAGAAGCTACGGATCTCGATCGTTTGTTTACGAGAAGTTCATCGAGCATTGCTTGTTAGAATTTTCATACATCGCTTACAGTGATCCCAGACTGTGATATATTTTCGAAATAGTCTATACACATCACTACGTATCACTACATATCGATGTAATTGTATAATTGAAGAAAGATCTGTGACGCGTGGTGTGTACACATGTTACGTATATGGTGATCTTTCGCGCCTATGTTAGTCGTTTTGTCGTCGGTATAGAGACAACGTCCCTGAACCACGGAAAATTTGATGGAATTCGACGTAGGCTAGTGAACCATCGCTTTTATCCACGTCGGTCGCGACATCGGGGATTGCATTGGTTAGGGTAGATATCGGCGAGATATGATGGATGACGTTCAATGATTTTCCGCGCGCGTTTCAATCGAATCGTTATTAAGTCGGCTGGAAAGAGATGCCGCGAATGATTCCCTGTCGTTTGCTTCTCTACGAGCTCCGGATTTTATCTAGCGGCGATACGTTTGTGGCCGATGGTATTCTGCTCACCGATTCGAATTGTTTAATTTCGAAGATAGCTATGATATTTCAGAGATCTATTGTGCTTCAAGAGGAAAGTAATGGTTTTACTACTTTTCTATTTTTTGAAGAGTTTGACAGGTTGATTTTATTATAACAGGTTGATTATATAGAACAGAACTCGTCCAATTCGTTTCATCTTTTTTATCGATATTTTACTTGATTTCTTTCGTCCATATACAGTTCATGAAAATGCCACAGAATACTTTTACGAATATATCATATATGCTATATAAAAATTTCTAGAATTTTATTTACACTACACTGAGATCGAACTGCCATTGATTATATTGGTAAAATTTCAAATCAATCTGAGAGTGGACATATAGATCAGCGGATATTTATTGCAAACGTATATTTAAAAAGAAATTAGTATCCAGCATGAACAACCACCTCGGACTTTTTTTCAAACTTTAACGATATAATCATAATAGTCGAATCTCATAACAATGTTAATGAAATTTCAAAATGGTTTTTATAATACAAATAATAAATTCGTATAAAGTTCCTCTATATGCTCGAATGCTTTAATCATGTGTCGAAATCGTATTTTAAAATTTTTTAAAAATTACTGGATTCCGATATAATATCATGATAAAATGTGCGCGAAGGAAAAATTAGATTATTCTTCTATTTTGCGGGTATTTTTAATAAAATTTTTCTCGATTTCGGGATACAATGATTTTGTGCATACGGGTAACACAATCCTTTCATCTCTTTTGTTAAAGCAGATGTAAATAGAAGCTTTCGTGGTATTAACATAAATAATGCCTTAGGCGTGTCAGGCGTACTTGATAATGTCGAACGTTGATTTATAACCGTGAAACAAGTTTATCACGTCGCATTATCTAAATTTAATCATTCACAAGGTGTGCTAAATAGCGACCCATCCCAATCAAAGCGATGAAAATCGGGTTGAAACGCGAATCAATTAAACTCTCATTGATAACATCTTTGAAACAACACGGATCTATACCAATTTTCTTGTAAAGTATGTATGAATAACTGCTCATTTCTTTTCTGAAATCAAAATGTCGACATCATTTACTTTATGACATAGACAACTATATCGATCGATAACTCGCTACCATACTAAACGCTTTAAACAACGTATTCAATGAAAATAGATAAACGAATCAATAAACTTGTATATTATTTGCGTTGTGGTAGATGGTTTGTTTGACGTTAAATACATTAAATAATAAATTATTTAATTTAAAAAAACAAATTTTAATTTTATACATTTTCTACATGCCGACCTACTACAAAAGGACGAATAATATACAAATTAAAAAATTACATTCCTTCCTCTAAATCATTCAACCTTTATCCTATACAGTTTAGAAAATCAAAATAGTATAATAATTCTCTAAATCGTCATTTCAACGAGCAATTATTTCGAGTATATGATAGACATTTTGTCTTTATCTCCGTTACTTTGTCAGTTATCGAAGTAACCAGTATCGTTAAACAGAACAAAAATCTTTGTGAAACTGAAAATTTTTACCGATTTTGTATTCATCCGCAATATAATAAGATTTCCCCGATGTTGACGACGAGTTGGTGTCGTAATGGCGAAAGGGCTGCGACAATTCGTATTTATTTTTACGACGTGACCTACGTGTAACAATATTTCAACATAATGACGCGCGCGTTTATTATTTAAATTATGCGCAAAAATCTGCGGCTAAGAAGCGCCAGCTTCGCCGGCACAATAATGAGCATGTCGTTTGAAAAATCGCGCAAAACGCTGCTCTCTTCCCGTTTTTGCTTTCATTTGCGATATCTCATTTTGCTGGAAGCGTTGCGTTTTAATTAGTCAATTATTGTCTGTATAGTCAAATAATAATAAACTAAGTATATTGTCTCTTGCGATACAGTTGTATGTTTAAAGAAGAAAAGAGATTTTCAGATTGATCATCGAAAGAAAAAGTACAGACAAAAAGTAATCTAAATATATAAGCGTATCGGGAAAGAAATATAAAAGTATAAAAATATACAAAAATATCGGAAAAAATTATACAAAATGAAAGGAACAATGATAACAAAGGAAACAAATTTTTCTCTCGATTGCGATTTCGTTACAACTCTCTATATCTCGCTTTCTATA
The DNA here is from genome assembly GCF_014825855.1 of Bombus pyrosoma. Taxonomy (NCBI): domain Eukaryota; kingdom Metazoa; phylum Arthropoda; class Insecta; order Hymenoptera; family Apidae; genus Bombus; species Bombus pyrosoma. Next base: position 1,540,905 of record NC_057771.1, on the reverse strand, counting down.
ACTCAACAGGATTTCTAGGGAAATTCAATAATATTGTCGGTACGGTAAAGCAACAACAAGGGGTTGCAATTCTCTTTGTTGAATTTCTCTTTTTTCCAACGTAATGTCATATTTCCAAGTAATTCTACTTTAACACCACGTTTCTTTGTTCTGTTACGAGGCATCTTATCTTGATATGTAATTTCGCTATTTCGTTCTCATAACGTTTCTCTCTTCAATCCCGTTTGTTGGTTAAAGAAATTCCGCCATAACAAACTCTTTAATTTGCATAACGAAATATGAAAATACCATGGCGCAGTTGAAAACATTAAACGAAACAACAATTAGAAGGTCTCTGCAGCTGATAAAACAATGTTAGGTCGAATGTTAGATTTTAAAGAACAAATGAAACGGGAAATGATAAAAACGTTCTATATTCGACAATCTGTGTTTTTCTCCACTGAAAGTATTTGCGAGTGGATGGTTCGCAAAATTTAAACATCTCGTGTGTGAACGTAAAAGATCATGTACAGGGTGTCTCAAACTTACAGAATAACAATTTAATTAACGAGGGATTACAGATATTAGATACTTAATACGTTTTTATTCAAAACATGCATGGAAACAAAGGTCCAGCGAAAATTATCCCGTCTCACATTATAAGTTCGTAGATTCTCCTACGATCTTCGATTCCATCGATTTTCAATTCTTATTTAAGAAAAGAGCAAAAACAGAAAAGTATTGACGTATCTTCCACGAATCGATTCAGAAAGTTGGACGAAATGCGCGGCGCTGCAATTCTTCCGATTGGCCAGCCACAAGGGCGGTAACATATGGTTGTAGGGAGGAAAAAACGGCAACTCGTAACTTTAATTCGTTTAGATAGGGGTATATGTAGCCACGAAATGGTTCTCGGTCGGGAAGAAGTAAAACTCGCGGATGCGTTTTAAACTTGCTTGAAGGCCTTGTATTCGAGCCACCCTTAACGAACGTATACTTTCGCTTTTTTTCCTTTCTTTATTTCTTCTTCTTCTGTTCTTTTCTTTTGCAGCAAGCTCTCGCAGCTCCTCCTTTCTTTTCAGCTTTCTTCCATCGTCCCGAGAGGAGAAAGCAGTGCGCGGGACTTGACCCTTCGTGTCTGAGGAAACCCAATTGAGTTCTGGACCGCAGTTATCCGATTATCACTATATACGATATACTTGTATGGCTTAAGACGATGATAGCAAAGGCACATGCGTGTGTTAGTCTGCTGTGGCTAGGTTGCTTCAAGGTGGAGATACATTCCGCGAAAGGAAGCGAGCGATTAATCACGTTTTACTAGACTTCGAGCTGAGCCAACCAATTTGCCCGGAAAGGTCGTTGTTTTCAGATAAGAGGGCGAGAGAAAGGAGGAACGAGAGACAGCTAGTGTTCCCATGGAACAATCGACGAATCCGACCGTGATACGGAGTATGGACAAACAATCTTATCTACCGGCCAAGAGATAGGACTCTCAATTTCTACTCCTCTCTCCCTCACACTGTCTGTCTGTTTGTCTGTCTGTTTGTCTCTGTCTCTGTCTCTGTCTCTCTCTCTTGGTTCTTCCTGCTCCCTCCTTTTCTTTATGTTCCATGCTCTCGGTTCATGCTTCCATGTTCGAGTCGTTCTACGTTCCTCTCAACGACACCGATTCGAGACCCAAATCTCTTCTTGGATGGATCCTGTAGTTCCGGATGTCTAGGCGAGAGCGACATCCTGTCGTGCCACATAGAAGGATACAGTTTATCGCTGTCAACGGCGCTGACTGATAAATATTGGCTGACGGGAGTATCGCCATGAAGCAAACAGGTGTTCCAGGTAGTGGTAATAAAAAGAAGAATCTGCCACATTTTTTCGATATTATATTAGAGATCGGAAGATTTGGTTGGTGAACATTTTTCGCAGGCACTTCTAATCTCTTCTGTTACAATATCGATCCACGGTGACAGGGACTGCCAAGATCAATTTAATAAAAGCATGAAGATAGTATACGCGTAGATAAACGTATAAAGTAGATAATGCAGAAATGTTAAGTTAAATTCCCGCTGAATTTCATATTTTCTGAATTGTTGTATGTGAAGTGAAATGTACAATTTAAGGAGCCAAAGATTAAAGGATCTAATATAATGTAAAATCGGAAGTTAGTCCCAACGTGAAAGGAGAGTACTAGATAATATAAATAAAATTTTTCGATGGATACATGCATCTGAACCAATGTGGTTGATGCGTAATGTGAACGGTGTGTGAAAAACTGATAGACAATTAGAGAGAAAGACAGAGGGCGTGAGGGACAATAAATGAGATCACATAAATCGCGTTGTAACAATTTAGTTTAATTGCATTTAATAAATATTTTTCCTCACGCTGTAAATATATGTACGATGAATTAAAAATTTTCATCACAAACATATTGAAAACGAATGAAAATTAGTTATTTCTGTGCGATTCGTTTAAGAAAATTGCTCTTCCACGATCAAAAGAAAATCAAATCAAAAGTATTTTGCTTGTCGTTTTACCGCTACTCTAATTTATACTAACGATTGTAATCCACCGTCAGATTAATTGAAAATTCTGTTACGTCTATATGTACGATATCAAGCATAGAGCATCTTACGTCAACATCATATTGCAATCAGTGTTAGGACTGTTGAATTTATGGTCGACTAAATCCACAAATTACTACTATGCAAGTAGTTGGTCTAAATGCAACTCGCAGCCGTAAACATAGATACTGGTATTTACGCCATGCCAGGTCACGGTGGAGCTGTTCAGCAAGTCTAACGTTAATATTCGGACAAACCAAGATCGCTTTTCTTGCACGACAAATATGGTTACGTAACAATAATTCGGTATTGCGATCAAGTATTGAAAAGCTTAATGAGAAAAAGACGAACGATTACAGAACACGAGGAACGATATATCGCTGTTCAATTGCGATAGATACCTGTTCATTGTTAGCTATATTTACATATCCAAGATGAATCATATTATCCACATAATGGTTTAAACAAGAATAATTTCTTATCATCGAAAGCTTGGCCAGGTTTTCCAGCTAGCATTTAAAAAATGCAGAAACAGATGCACACTTAACAAGATAGAAGATAAAAATACAAATGTTTTAAGCTGTAGCAACGTTGAGAATGGAAATGTGGATGAGAATTCGTAGTCTGCAACGAGGAACGTATTTGAGGAGAATGGCAATGCATTCTCGTTAGTCAAGCATAATTTAAACTGGATAATGGGTGATTGACGTCTGAACGAGGAAACTCTCTCAGCCATCCATCCCTACATCTGATTCCGATGTACAAACCTAATCACATTCGTAGGATAGAGGACGAGAGAATGAAAGGAACGAATAAAGTAACAGTGAACAGCAGTTACCTGATTTTTGTATCTTTATCAATCATTTTTAAGTTTATACGCTTATTTTGCTATTAAATATTGCTTTTAATACGGTATTCGTTGTACTTTTTTCTGTGAATATCGTATTATCAGTTACTTAGAAATACGAAAACAACAGTTCATCAATGGACGAACATTTACTGTATTCCTATTCAAAAGAGGAATTACGCCGTAACAAAGATGCGAATAAATTATTACGGCTACAAAGTATTAAAAATAATGTACGAAAGAAGAGGCAGAAAGAATTTCAAAATTACGCAACAGAGTGATGATAATCTGATCGCGAACCATTCGTGTTAGAGCTTCTTAAGTTCATTCACTCGTACCGTTAATCCACGCTTTGTTCCATAGAATATCCGCGACACCGTTCCAGCAGACAAATCGCTGCTAAATTCTATTCTCTGTGAAGCTTGGCTACACGCCAACGTATCCGACACCATGCAACAAACTTATTTAATTATTTTTCTATCAAGAAAACCCGTTGTCGAGATGTGAACGGATGAGAGAACCAGTTGCCCTAAACTTTTTTAATTATTTCCTCTTTTACCTTGCACGACGACACTCGCTCGTGTGACGCAAAACGATACATCGTTCGTAGTAAGTTACCATACCTATCGTTTCAGATAATGACATTCCGTTATGGGACGCCTCATATAGTACATAGATAGTCTCCAGATGTAGTAAAAGATCGCATGCAGAACGGAGATAAACTATCCAAAGACACTGGGGAAATGGAAGAGAGAGAGAGAGAGAGAGAGAGAGAGGGAGAAGGAGTAATTTATTTTCTTCGTTTCTTCCGCAAATTAAACAGGTCGACCGAAAGAGCTCGATTCGAATTCCATAGGATCGGGTTGAATTCGTGCTAGAATTTCCGTGGAAAGGGACAGAATCGAAGGATACGTCTGTGAGAATCGAAGGATCCAGCCGCAGAACCTGTACGTCTGGGTGAAGAGCGTAAGATTCGAGATCCGGAAACGGTAAATTAATTCGCGAACGACAAGCCCAGTCGGCATTGCTATCGGCCGTCGTTTCTCCCTCGGTTTCAGGGAATAAACATCAGCGGCAGAAGTTGACTGGCGACCGGGAACGACGTCGCTACGATGTCGGTTTCCAGGTCCCGGCGCATATCCGAAATTCGTTCAGCTAACCGTTCCCCCTTGGCTCGTGTTTGGCACCGGGCTTCCTACCTCGTTTCTCTACCTCCGTTGTATATCTGCATCGGACGTCGCGCGCCGCGCAACCACCGGGATTTCTACATTCGCTATATACCTAACTGTGTCGATCGCAATCCGCGAACTGCTGCGATGCGAATTGATATCTAATTCGGGTCCCGGTGATCTGCGAAATTAGCGGGCTAACTGCTTTTGCACCGGGGAACTCTCGGCCGATTGCGTTCCAATTTCGAGTTTACCGAGAACTGTTTGATGATTGACTTCGACGCCAGAATTGGGAAACATGCTCGATTCGCTTCACCACAAGAAGTGTATTCTGTTTCTGCTTCGTTTTCTTTTTCCTTTTCTTCTTTTTTGCTTCATTGTAGGAAGTGAATTGAAATGTATATAGCTGTTGAAATAAATTGAGCAAGCAGAGGTTTGAACGATTTCCGATTTCCGTAGTGAAATTGAGATTTTAATTTATAAGTCTTTTTAGAGACTGTAATGAAAATTTTTTTAAAAGAAAGAGAAATTCGTTTCATCCGATAGTGTCTATAGCATTTCATACCTACATATTTTCCCTAAACCACAATATATTTTTAAAACAGTCTGAATTTAATCGCATCGCATCAAAATTGGAAAACTATTTCGCCCATTGCGAATATAATTTTCATTTTCAGATAAAATCTAGCCAAACGAAATTTCCATTTCAAGAATCATTCATTTCTCGTCCAAATCATCAGCATCGGGTAAAATTGTCGACCTGAATCGGACGAAAGACAACCAAAAGCAAACGACACCGTTAACTTTTTCACTTACCGATTGGCACGTTGACAGCAAAGAGAACGACAAGAGCGCGATGGCAGAGCATTGTGCACTGCATGGAAAACGCGATGAATCGTCGTCGTCGTCGGTCGGTGGAACCAGCAGCTGTTCCTTTATCTACTTAACGCTGTCATCTTCCGCGAGAACCTCTGTTTCCAGTCTTCTGACGCATAGCATGCCTGAAACAATCGAGAACTATGGTTAAACACATTCGTTAATCGTTATTCTTTTTTCTAGAATGTGAATATTTCTGTGGCCATCCCGGTTGACAGATTGAACCGGTTGGTTCGATATTCGAACGCGTCTATTTTCGACGAACGGGACAGAACTACACCTCACCATCGTCGCGCTTTATCGGCCGTTTCCACCGAGCGAACTTTCGACTCGCGCAGCCTTGCATCGCAAAATTGACTACCCTAACCACTTCTATCGTCGTTATCTGGCCTCAAGCTGCTGTTTCTCCTCGATGACGTTCGATCCTGTTCCGCGAAACTTGACTAACAGCTCGGTCAAAGACGAACTCCAGCTGATGTTTCATGGGACGTGGATCGATCGCTTTGTTTCCCGACCAAACAACGTGTAATTGTTCAGAAAAATGTTGTTTTGTGTAAATTTGTATGTCTATATCGCGTTGTTATATAAAACATTTTGAAGTTTCATTAGCACTACTAAAAGATAATGGTAGAAGGTAGTAGCATAGATTCAAAACAAGAACATTTGGCGTGTCTAATATTATTAACTATTAATAATACCTTTATACCCTCATGGCGTCTTTTCGCTCCAGATATTTATATTTCTATATTAATAAATATTTATATTATTTAAATCTATATAAATATAAATTTCGTTCGACTTTGTTGCCGACAAAATTGTTATCAATCTCTATACGTTGAATTCGGTCGAGCGGTATCGAAAAAAAATGCAAACGATAACAAGCATATAAAAGTACAAATTCTATCAAAATACACTCATCGAATAAACGTTCTTCGTTTACATTGATCACGGTCGATTACTGGACACTGGAAAGCACGTGTCTATCCACAACGCGCGTTTATTCGGCAAAACGAAAATCTGTAACGTATGGTTATTATTGAAATTGTTGTCTGACGGTATTCGGCGAGCGTGTTACGATTTCCCTTGCCACTGGACTAACGCGAGATTGTTAATTTTCCATATTCCACGGGACATGCGTTCGCGGCGTTACGTTCCGCTTTGTGCACACCATTGAACAGATTCGTGGCCTTTCCGTTCGACCAACACGTGTAACGGCACTGATACGGTTTCGCGTACGATTTCATCCTCGATAAAGTATTTGTAATTCTAATCCGCGATCTAAACGATCGACAAAGAGGTATAGCGTAGACTCGTTTCCGCGTTGCCTATATCGTCGAAAATTATTTTGTATAGTCGCGTCAGCGACTTGATCGTTCATATTGGTTCACGTGTCTACGTGACAATAAATTGTTAATTACCATTGATGGTTGTTTGCTTTAAAGCATGAACAATGTAACGGGCGTGTGCCGCGACAATTTTACCAATTCGCGCGACATTGATTTTCAAAGTGATCGACGAAATTATCTGGCCCCACGATTCACCGTTGCTTATTCGATTTGCAAGCGGGTCAACAAGTCTCGTTATTAGCTCACCGTATCTGACTATTGTGCGGATATTTATCGATTTCGTGCTCGCTTAATTCGTTTGTCTCTAGTGCATTTGAGAAAAGATTCGAAAGGAAAAGTATCTGTGAAAGTTTCAAAAGCAAAGATTTCAGAACAATATATAATAATAATTGCTCTTGAAAATAATGAAGAAGAATTTTGTTTTTAAAGTATTCATATTTATAGTATAATCGAAATAGAAATGGGAACTTTTGACAACCAGTGTGTCTAATTTTCCTCGTTCATTAAGGTACGCGTTAATACTTGTATATTTTGACAAGGGTAATAACCAACTGCAAGTATGTAAATTATCATTGAAAATGAGCCATTAGTCGTAACGTGTATCTGGTCATTCGACGAATGAAATGAAAATTTTAATAGTAAAGTAGATACGAATTAATTTTTCAAAATACATTCTCAGAGATCTGTATCAAAATCTCCTTGTAAGTCGCATGATCTTACAACATACATATTGCCACCTAAGGCCACCTAATGACAAAATCCGCAATCACTTAGTTGCCAGCCCAATATATGGTATCTTGATAATTATCGTCATAACGAATCGAAACCGAAGAAAAAGCACGATAACGATCTGTAGCAGCATATGAGCGTAGAAAAAGTCAACGGCAAATTCAGATCTGGGACAGGCCCATATTATTGTACCTTTGAATACTAACGATTGTTTTGGTTTACAAGGTCTAGGGGCAAACGAAATCGGGAAAGATTGTTATTACTGTTTCCTGTAATCTTCAGTTAGAATTACACAAGAAAGTTAACTTTTTGTGGTAACGCCCGTCGATATAAATGTATGAACGTGCTCCCTAGGGGATTGATTGATTATTATCCTTTCTGTGATCGACATAATAAATAGTATTGAGCGAGCGATGATTATAACTGACGTACACTATCTCTTGTACTTATACGAATTTTACTACAACTGACTATTACAAATTCATCCACTCGTTTCTTATCAAACAACCTACACGTGTAATACATTTCAGATCTATCCTCGAGGCGATTTAAATAAGTCGGGGTAAACGTATGCTATGGAAATTTGCGAAGCGCATGCGACAAGAAAGGTAAAGTTAAATGTAAATTGTAAAGCGTAACGTATTTTGCAAATAACTGACGGCGCTTGTGCATTATACTGGCACGGCGAAATTATTTAAATTCTAATGTACGGTCTAACTACAAATAAATTACACGGTGAAATGTGTCGCGTGTCGACGAATATAATACCTCGTGAAACGTGCTAAGTTTCTACTCCATGTTAGACATACGGAGAAGACGATACCATAAGTTATACGAACATAACATCGCGTGATTATTGCATGCAATATTGTTCTTGCAATGGAACCAAGAAGTTAATACGATACGACAGTTATTTATTACTAAAGATTATAGAAATAAATTAATAAGTTTACATTTCTACTGCTTCTTGCATATTGTTTATAGTATAGAAGAGATTAAAATAGAGATTTAAAGAGAAATATAAAGAATAGGTCACAGAATAAAAAGTTTCTACTATTAGTTCACAAGATTCGTAAGTGAAAATCGATAATAGTATTATTTAATATATATATATAATATATATTATATATTGTTATTATTATTATATTTACATATAGTAATTTATTATTATATATATAGATAATTTTTGAGTAATGATATACGTTAGATGTACAATTTCTATCATGAGTGAAACATTGTTATTCCTCGAAAGAAGAAATGGTCTCATGTTGCAAAGTGAGATTCAATTCGTTTGAACTGCGAACCTTCGAGGGAAAAGAACGAAAGCAACTTTGTCCAGCCATCGTTATACACGTGTTCGATGGTTACTTTGAGCGCCGAATCTCTTTATAATAGAAGAACGAAATCACTAGTGCAACCTTACAGTTAACGTTTCCCCTAACTTTAAATTTTTGACATTGTTCACATTACGAGAGAATCTTCGACGGAGAAGCTTCTAACATTTACATCAAGATTCTTCATTGTACAATCTTACTTAAAAATTTTAGATAAAAATACCTATTATCGCTATAAAATTATTATAAAAAGTTATAAAAGATCAAAGTAATATAAAAATTGCATAATAACAATAGCAATAAAATTAGAATGTCACAATCTCACGATATCAAAATTTCATTACCAACTAAATTTGGCCGAGAAGACTTCTAACTATCTATCGAATATACGACTTCCGAGTAAAAAATGAAATTCAATTTCCACGTGACTCAAAGGAAAATCATATTGGGCGCACTCCATGCTGGTGAAAATTTTGATGGCAATATTTGCGAAACCACTGATTCCTACGTACGTCTCCGCAGTGATGGGACGACGAGGCGACGTAAAATGCGAAACACGGAACACGAAATACTTCAGTTCGTTATTGGCAAGGTAAAGCCGATCTATACCGCAGCAGAAATAGCGGCGGCGGATGCAGCATCAACACCGCAAGCAACTTTCACGCAGACAGCTGAACAAAAAGAGTCGGCGAATGGGGTTAACTTTAATTTACATTTGCTTCTACTTATGTACTACTATATCTATTTACAATGCATGTATGTGCGTACGTATCCTTGTCGTGGTGACTGCTGCGCGACCACCAGCTGCGAATGTCTTGAGTTAACAGTAAGACAATTTCAAAAGACAACCTCCTTGGGTTGACGTTTCCTTGCGGAAACGCTTGCATTCCGGTGCATGTGCCTATTAAAAGAACTTGGATCGCGTACCTTTCCCTTCATTTTTTTCTTTTCTACATGGTTCACGGTAACTATAAGAGGTCAGTGATTCAAGATATTATTGGCTTGTCGGGAAAGTTCGTAAGGAAAGGTAAATTACTTAAAGGATTTTATAGAATATTTACGATGACTTTTTGTGACTTATTGGTTAGCTGCATGATCGCTCTCCTGAAGAACTTTTCGTCCTGTTTAGCAATCGATCGCTTCAAGTGGTTTTTGCACAGCCCTAAAATGTTCTGCATCTTGTCATTATAAAAAAAGTTTTGCGTTGAAAAACATCTTTGCTATTAACCGATCTCGAACTTTTTTCATTAATTGCCACATTTAATGTTCAACTGAGGAAATTTGTCTCAATTTAGTACCTTGTTATTTCACATTTCCCAACTTTAAAAACGTTATGAACTTTCCGAACAACTTAATATTTTAACAAACAGTTATCTTTACCTTCCTTCCTTTAGTGCAGCGAAAAATGATGATAACTGTGTCTAGATATATTTCAGAAAGGATACATTTGAGGTTTCTTTTAATTGAATTGTACTAGGTACAATCACCATCTTTTTCTTCTTTTCTTATTTTTAAAACAATAGTAACTGATATTCGACATAAAATACAAAACATCGAGAAAAGAACAACGTGTTGAACAAATTTCCTACGTTTTTCACTCGAATAGAAAGCGAATAGAGCTGGAACTTCAGTTGCTTTGAATTATTCATTAATCGCTAGAAGAATTCATAACTCGATCTACCGGTACGTGTTCCAAAAAAGAATTACTGTAAAATATCTTGACTCGGTTTGCACTTAAGAGTCGTCCATGTTTAAAGCAACTTCCCATTCCGCATCTTGCGAAACTACTTGTAGGAATCGTGCCACATTTGCATAAATGTTATCTTTCAAACTGCAGTTCTTCCTCGGTGACGGTTTTACTTTCTGCTTTCTGACAGTCAGAGTGAAAACCCATGTTGTTTACGATCTGCTAAATAAAAAGTAAATAATGTGTCAAGATATACATATACTTTGTGATTATCGATCATTTGGACACAAGAAAATAAAATATATCTCTTTTGTTCAACTAATATCATCTTCTATAAATGTATTTTTCTTCGCATTTTATTTCGTAATTTGAGGAACAGGGATTCGTGAAAAGGAAACCGTAACAACACGCGTTGCACGTGTAACAAGGGTTTACGTGTTTAGATTAGATGCAGATTAAAGCGCACTCAGAGATGGGTTTAGCGTGAGAGATCATTTGTCCGAGATAATTATTTTTCAGGTATCATGCGATGCTTGCAAAATACGTGGCTTCCTATGGTTGATTAATGAGACGATCGAGGACGCGTTGAAAGACCGTAAAACAGTTAATATATTCGTTTCTATCTTTTCCTGGATCGAACCTTGACAAATAAAAGTGCTTTTCGAAGAGCAATTACGAAAACACGTTTAATCTGTTAGAACGATGTAAAAGAACAAATTTGAATTTGCAGCAGTGTATCACCTTCGAATTTATACCAGTTAGGAATTATACTGACGTCAAAATTTATTTGCAATGTAACACGTGCATATAGTGCTACTCAATTAGGAAGATATTTCAATTAACAACAAAATTTACAATTTACAATTTACAACAAAAGAACGACATACTTACCAATTGATTAGTCGTTATTCGATATATTTAAATTTAACTTATTTGTAAATAAATAATTACTCCATGCGTCATGTAAATGTGTTATATTACAATAAATAATGCACGTATTACGTACCTTATGAATGTATATGTAATTTTAAAACATAACAATATACAAGTAAATAAATCAAAGACATTTTAAAAAACTTGCACGTACAAAACAAGCTCTATATAATCGTTGGAATTGCTATAATCGCGTCTAATATTCTGTCACATTAATATTTAAATGAACTTTCGTTCAGCCCCAAAATGATCGTTTGATCATAAATGCAAAAACCTCGCGTTCATTCCGATGCAGTCGATTTCGAAATAGATAGTTTAAATAAAATTTCCCAGTTTCTTGATCGTTTCATCGAAACGGTTAAAATATTCATTATGGACCATTGATCCTGCACGAAGGCCCACGCTATGTAGCCGAGTTTATACGCGTATATCGTGTCAGACCAAAACCGCGACACTATCACTTTTCCGATGATGATCGTTTGCGGCTGCGCAGGTATTTCGCTACAAGAGTAGGCGAAATTTACACGAAAATAAATTTGAAACGTTGCATGAACACCACAATTTCCGGAACGCTTTATTCAACACGGCCTTACTCCTCTATTGTTCCCTAATAAAAATAATATTCCGTGAACGCAGCGCAACTTCCTAATTTTGATTTTCCTATCTTCAACAAATGGCCTAATTTTTCGAGGAAACTTAAATTAGAACGGAATTTAAATTAGGAGGAATTTTTACTGAGTCGAAATTCCATAATTACTTAATCTACACTCATGTTTAATTTATTTTTATTCGGCTACGTTCTACTACTATATTCTTTGTTTGTTACTGTATATTGTTTTTCTTTTTGTTGATTTGTTTCATTTTTAATAAAGTATAAGAGACATTTGACATTTTAGAAACGCTTATAATCCTAATTATTGGTCAGTTATTATTAATTAATAGCTACTGTTGTGCTTTTCAAAGATATTTTTGGATTTGCTATTTCATAGAAGTGGAATACCAGTACGAATAAGTATTTTCGGGCAATTACTTTTCAAATTATAATTCGTATCGTAGTATCGATCCCAGGGTCCAGCTCTTCTCGTTCCCTTGAGCAACTGGCTAAGGATCGTTGATTCTCTTCGAGACGGTGCTTTCGTAAGCGAAATTAAATCGAACAAGTAAACAGCTGAAGCGGGCAACACCGAGCTTTTACTTTTAGTGCACGCCATTAAATAAAATATAAAGCGTGACGATACAGCTATAAATTTCTTAACCAAAAAATGTCGAATATATTTAAACGACATTTTAAACAATCTATGTAGTATTAAAAATAAGTACTACAAAATTATTTTCGCACATAATATATCTCAATATTCGAAACAAAGATTTATTTTAAAACATATTTCAAGTTTGGCATGTACTCAGAAACGTTTTAAGAAATGTTTTTTAATCAACAAAGTCAAATATTTCATTTAACTCGAGTATTTAGTCTTCCCTTAACTTTTGCCTTTACATATTTGTCAAGTCCTACACATATTTGCAAATTTATTCAGTTTCTAACTAACGAAAAGAATTTGATAGATAAATCGTTGATATTCATGTTCGATACTAAGAGAGTTTCAAACGTTTTTGTAAAATGATTATTAGATAGATGTTATCTCCGGGGACGTGCAATATTTTCGACTGATACACATTACTCTCTAGAGAACGTTAAGTCCACTACTATGAATTAACCGTCACATAAAACTGGAGACTCTAACAAATGTCCCTTAAAGAATACAAAAAGTCATATTTGAGTAAATCTACAGGGACTGATATTCGCCGAGATGCTTTTATACTTCTTGAGATATACACACACACACTATTTATCTCTCCTTCGATTTTTCCTCATCCTTCTCTAAGGTTTTAATTAAATCAAGGTGTACGAAAGTGGCACAGCGCAATCCATTAAACAACCAACGAATGAACTATACCGTCCAATTTTCCTTAACTTGTATTATATCATTGATAGTTTTAAATTTGAAGCGTTCTTGAAACTGAAATCCTTTTAAAATATTCGATAATATAGAAAAAGCATTTATCGAATGGAACTTGTGAAACCAGTACAAAAATAACAAATTTATACTGGAATTTATGTCAACTATTTCAATGATAATCAAAAGAAATTACTTTTTTTACGTGGCTTGCTATTAGATTTTATACGTTACTTCAAAATGATCGCTGCCAGCGCGAGCATTGCACGTACCAATTGATCTGCGTGTTTTCATTGAAACTACACACAGAAACAGATAAATCCGTGAGAATTTTTTGCGTCTTTTACAACGAAGCGGATAAAAGAATTATCGCGCTCTAACGTAAAACGTAAAATATTTGAATGGGAAAAAACGTTTTGATCGATTATATTTTTGCAACTATCGAGGAAGACAAGTCTATGGAAAAACAATTCAGCAGGGAAGAATAACGTTACCAGCGATGTTCGATTACAGTTGTATAAATCGAGAAGTATGTGCAATGCAACTATTTTCGGGAATCATATTTTAATTGAATTTAAAACTTTCTACAAACAATATTGAAATACTATTTTTACCTTTAGTAACGCAGGCAACTGAACTAAAACATTGATATTTTATACCCAATGACCAGAAATGATTGAGAATTATTTTCCTTAAGACAAGAAAATTTTTCCCCAGGATTACTAAGAGCTTCATGACCTCAACTTGCATATGTATTTCCCTGTCTGACTCAACCATCAACGATATACGAATATCAAGCAGCAACGAACTCTGAAACTGCACGAAACTGAAACGTAATGGTAGTGAGCGAATTCGGTTCTCTCGAACTCGAAATCTTCTTACGCGGCAAAGTCTGACGATAGAAATACGATGAAATATGACGAGGCACGATTACATCCGTTAGTGGTGTCGCAACGTTCAAACACAATTTCCATTGAACATGCAGAAAAGCGATTGCACGCTCGCTGGAGTTCGATTAATTCTCATTCCCGCGCGAATAAAGACGCGTAGCTGTGTCTCAAATAAAAGGTAACCACCTATTGCCATATGTGTTTTCCGCTTTCGTGTGCACGATGTGCATCCGTGAATTCGTGAATATACAATGACACCGATCTTCACCGGGGTAAGTTTACGACGCTCGTTCTTCGCTTTTACGAGTTTGTCAAGATGAAACGACTTCGCGCGAACTCCGAATCCTTCTTTTCCGCCGGTGGTATTGACGCGTGAGAACGTTTCCTTTCAACTGTGGCTCCGGCACTGTCTCGTCCCTAGACGCCTCCAACACAGTGATCGACTAAAGTTTAAGACTGCCGGACTCCCAGTCATTGAATTTGTTTCTTACTTCATTTTCTTTCTGTCCTTCCTTACGGGGAGAAGGAAAATCGGAGCCGGAAGGAGGCTCCGAGCGCGTCAACCGCCGGCAGGTAATTTCCGTAATCATTGAATTTTCGCCGGCTTATGTTCGTTAAGTTAGTGCCAACTTTGTTCTCGTTCCTCTTCTCCCCCCTCCTTTTTAATTGAAAATTTATAAGCCTCACCCGCGTGCAAGAACATTTCGAATAGTTTTAATTGAAACAGTGTTAATTAACGTAGTCGCGCCGTATATTGGCGATTTTATTGTTAGACTTACGTGCCAAGCAAAGAGATTAATTTTGACGGTATCCTATTCTCGAATGTGTCACAAAAAAATAATTGCAATAGAAGATAAAGCTTCACACCGATAAGCTCGAACTGCTTTAATACACACTTACAAAAACCTGCATCAAATGCTGTAACGGGTGTCAGTTTGTTTCATTTTCATAGCTTATATAATAATATAAGATGCTATATTATTCTATTGCCTTGATTATTTTCTTCACTCTGCCTTCCTCAGAAGAAAATCTGGCTTCCTACCCCTATCAAACAACATTCCACCATCCATTACATCTAGTTTATATTCATAAGGTTCGTTCATTAAAAACTAATTTCTTTTTAATTGGACCGCAACCTGGGTTAACATTGTTCTGTTTGTTTTGCCAATAACTGACAAAACTGACTTGAACTGACTTCTTAACAGGAAAATGGAATACGGGAAAGGAAACAGCTGCCATCCTGATTGCATGTAATTCTTCTGCTAATTTACAAAAATTCAAACAAAGAAAATTCCCTTTTTAGATTAAAGCGACTCAACATTACGGCAAACATGATATTTCCACGGAGAGGGGAATCGCATTGCCAAAAATATATTTGTTCACTGTATAGGACAATAGGAGAAAAAAAGCTGTTGGTTTTTCCGACGAGTTTGGCTTGATTTCCTACGGGATACGACGCGTAGAATAACGGTTCGTGACATTTTGGTGTCTCTTTTATGGAATACCATGAATTTTTTAAAATATTCTCCTTCCGCTCTAAATCGCGTTAAAATCACATTACGCTATTGTCGGATAACGTTACTTTTTAAATTACTATTGTAAGAAATTATTAGTATAGAATGATATTATAATATAAAAAAGTTAAGTACATATTTTGATTATTCGTGATGGCGAATAATGAAATTTTGGTATCTTTATTATAAATCTTCTCGGTATTGAATATATCAAATTTGGTAACAAATTTCCTCTTCCTTATTGTGATTATTAGTTGACGAGATGATGAAATTTAGTGGATTCATTTATAAATTTCAACCACCGAATAAATGACATTTCTTATGCACCAATCTAATATTTTCGCAATTTTCCCAAATATTTAATTAACTGAAATATTCGAGAGAATTCTTGAATTACTTCCCGATGGCACTCGCGAAAGTAAAGAGTTAAAACACTCTAAAATTCCTGTACAATGTTTGAACACGGTTCACTTGAGGGAAGGAGAAAAATGGAAAGATAGGAATAGGGTGAAACGTAGTTAATCGCGCACTCTGCTTTCTGCGTCATCGGGTTCCGAGTGTACTTCCATTTAAGTTGGTCTTTATTTTTATCGAGGGCGTAGCGAAATTTCACGATTAATTTATATGTTGTCGATCGTATTGGAAAGCTCTCATCCCGGTCGCGATACCAACGTGGAATCACTTTTTCACACTTATTGCCTTATCGAACTTCGAACGTCCTTAGCTCTGGAATGCAAATCACTAGAGCTTAACTTAGATGAACTCCGAAGAGTGTGGGGTCTGACGACGAAAAGAGAGATAGAAGGAGGAAATGAGACACGGAGTCAGGCTAAAGATGGGAGTCAGAGGTTTCGAATTACCAAGTGCAGAAACTCTTAAAAAAAAAAAAAAACAAATTCAAATATCCTGCGTAAGAAGAATTTGCAAAGTTTGGTAGATGCGGAGGATGCAAATAATTCACGCATGAAATTTTAAGTGTATTTCAAAAGTGTGGATAGACAACGTGACTTGATTTTAACTTTGTGAGTTATTTAATACGACGACGTTTAATTGTAAAATTATACGGAGATCACGTCGTATTAATTTGTTACAGCCATGTATCTTAAAAGTCGACAGCCTTTAGATGTTGAGAAAAATTAACTATAAAAGTGATAGTGTACAAATCAATACTGCAATAAAAATATGTAAAATGTAAATAGGTATAATTATAGCTATAATTCCGTTATTCAATTATCAGGTAAATCGTGAGATTAACTATTCGGTTCAAGCTGTACGTGTGATTATCGGAAATTATTACCAGCTTGTTAATAAGATTTTCCAAAGACCCCTACATCGATTAGCACTCGGTCAGATAAAACTGAAGTTTTTCGAGCATAAACACACGAGCGAAATCGAATTTCCGTAATCATGGAACAGAGCTCGGATATTCGTTCCATGCGTAATTACCCGTATCATTTAACCGATATTTTCGTTAGCGTAAGTACCTTGTAATTCACAATGAACACATGAAAAAAATTATATCGGTATATTTGGTTGCAAATAGTTTAGTAACTGGACTCTCGAATGAAATAATAACGTCTATCTAAGAAAATAACAATGTACCAATTATTTGATTACAAACATTTACACAAAGTTTTTCCATCACAACTTTCAGGTTGTTTTCGCCCTCTTAACACGATACGTAAAGAAAATAAGTAAAATATAAGTTAAATATTTTTTCAACCGCCACGTCATATATCAGTCTATATCACCATAATCCTTGTAGTGCAAAATATAAATTGAATTTTAAATGAAGTAAAATGTCCAAAGTTAACCCAAATAATCGTGATCGCCTATAATCCAATAAAGATGTCAATTAATAGGTCTTGTTAGTCCTACAACACGTTCATAATTTTTGGACGCGTATCGAGAAAATTATGTCGTTGGCCAACGTTATCGCTCGTATAACTCGCGACAGAATAATTTCGGTGCTTTTCTGGTGGTCACTGAATCATCAAAACTTTGCGGTTCGCTGAAAATGGAATCAAAGAGTATCGAGTAACGATTTAACTGCTGTGTAGATAGTCCACCATTTGAATCACGATACTCGAAATTGTATCCCGCCCACCAAATAATTAATCCTGATCGATCTCTTAACGACGCGCCGATATTTCCTATTTCGAAATTTTGATTTTAAACGCACGCGACGTAAAAATGATCATCGAACAATTTGCGTTATATAATTCCCCTTTTCACGCTTTGAAATCATACATTTATGTGTTTTATCCGACTAAAAACTACGTTTTAAAATTGTACGAATAAAATAAAAAAAAAACTTGTGCCATTTATGATGGGCGTAAAATACTAGTATCAATATGTGTACGAAACCTGCACAGGTATTTAGGAAATGAATTGTCCATATCGTTAAACAAGTTATTCAGAAATCGAACTGATTAACTCTATCAAAGTTAATCGTTTAGCTTAAAAAAACCATGTATTTTAATTCTAAGATTAAGAAGTATTCAGAACACAGAGTTGATCAGTTTAGCGTCGGCATAGTTCCATGATTTGTGTAATTGTGAATATCGGCAAGTACAAAAATCCGTCTAGTTTACCCGAAAAAAGATACAAGAAACTATCGTCCTGGATGTTTTTCTTTTCAATAGAGAATTTGGCGCATTTCTTATTTTTAGTATTTCATAGGTCGCCATTCGAGTTGCATCTGTTTGAATACAACTGCCGACAAACTGTTCTATACGGTGCGGCGTCGTACTCGTACGTACAATTTTCCATGAGGACATAAGCAGGCTAAGAAGGAGTTTGAAGGTTCCTCGGTTTTCTCGTCCGACAGGCTACCTCTTGCATCACAATACTTCTCCAATTTCCTGAGCAGAAGTTACGGGACGCGTTCCATCATGACGTCACGGGAACAAAGCTTTCCCCCTATCCTGTTCACTTTTCGTCCTACAACCCTCCCATCTTTCCCCTTATAACCATGCATACGCCATTTTCTCCCTCTCCCTTCTGTTACCCCTTTTGTCTGTTACTCTTGCACGTTCGCTCTCGCCTCTTGCTGCTCGTTCCTCTCTGTCTGCCTCGCTAGTTACGGCCGTGTGGTCTTATTGCAACTTCGCGTCGCCTCGTTTCTCGCGTACTTCCAGTGGAAGAAGGTGGGGTAAATAACCATGATAGTAAACTAAGTTTGCACGAGAAGCCGAGACATCGAAGACTCGCGCTCGCGCGCGCGTCCGATCTTCCATCCATGATGACTTTCCTTCGACACGTTCGATCGTTAACCGCACACTGGATCCGTCTTACTTTCCAATGCGTCTCTCAACTTGCCGCGACGTTTCTCATTCCACGACTACGATCACGCTGCGTTAAAGAGACCGTGTCGTCGTATCGTGATGTTTCATTGTCACGGAAGCTGTACCAAAGATAAAATCATGTTTTAGGTAAACAACGCTTTGATCTTAGAGATACTGAATTGTGGAGATTAACTTGATCGTTATTAGTGATCTGAATAAAATCGGTACACGATCCGAGCTATCGCGATGTGTATGTGCAATTGTGGATAAATACAAACGTTTTAAAGCGGAAGTCTAGTAGATAGAGGGGTAGAAAAAATATTTATGTTCATAATATTTAGAAGATGTAGAAGTGATTAAGAAAATTTCAGTACTTGAGACCGTATAAATTTTACAGCAATAGAACACAAGAATCGAGATGCTAAGTTTACAATCGCTCTTAATCCGTCCCTATAGAATATTTCAGCCTCTGCACATTGCAATGGTTACGTTCGAATAATAGCCTCGAATGCATGATTTATTCATTTGGAAATTTTGCATAATTGGAAACATCTCCTTTCGCATTCTGTTGAAATGCGAAAAGATATCTGTAGAATTTTGAGGCTGTTCGATCATTTTGCTGTTCGAATTCGAAGGAAAATTGATACAATAATTGTACAATATTTGCAACAAATATCAATTTTATTTCATAAAATTGTAAAATCTAGATAGAAGAAACAGCGAGGAAAGAGATATTAAGCTAACCCTTGGAATTCTCTTTCATAGTCACAATGTTGAAAAATAGAAATCGATAATGCAAATTGGCAGAGAAAATTTGCGAATGGAATGTTGCGTTAACGCAACCCTGGCCGTTAATGGGTTAATATAGAATCATAAACATCGTGAGCATCTTCAATGCTGGTGATGCCTTAATTACAAAAATCGATGCCAGTAATATTTCTATAGATAACGATTTCTAACGATGCCTTTACATCAGTGTATCCGATCTATAATGAACGTGCTTGTTAAAGTACATTGATAGCATCCTCGGAAATCTGAGTAACCTTTCCACGTTCCACCCATTGTTCCCTGCGTATCCTGGTGCACAACGCACGATCCGAAATTCGTGTAAGTGCGTTCTGAGCGCGTTCACCGCGTATAATCTTGGAATAAATTGAGCCGGTACTATCGTTACACACCGTGATACCGGGAAAGCAGTTTCGCCGATTACGCCGAACCCTCTGACAAAGGGAAGCCTGCTCTACGACGCGACGCAGCGTCTCGCTTCTGGAACGTAGCAAGACTTGTTATCCCTTATTTGATAGCTGCCCGAGCAGAAACCTGCAGCCTCTCGATCCGTTCAACGGTTCGCTTTCGTGCTCGGCTCTGTTTCCGAGCACAAGGGTTAAAATTGCGCACGGTCACGTATTTGCACCGTGTTATTTCCCGATATTTTTTCAGAGTAATTTCAGTCTACGGTATTTCCTTAGCGATTGAACTATAAATATATCGAATTAAAAGTATCTAAGAGATGTTTGTAAAATATCGACCATATATGCAAATGACCAGAGGAGCTTCAATCGAAGATGTACCAAACAGAAAAATGAATTAGGAGAGATTTGTATTAGTTGGATGATCCAGTTATCAGTGAGTAGCTTGGACTAATAATAAATTATAACATCGATGAGTTTCTTGCGAGGAATGTGGAAAATTTATTCATTGATACTAAACTTTAAAGATCACAAACAACAGAGTTTAATATTAAACTATGCAGTTCAGAAACGATACAAATCTGAGAAATTATTATACTGCCCAAAAATAGCTCGAATAATCCAATAATTAATTACGTAGCAAATTTTTCACGAAGAAATATCAATCTGCGATGTCAATTACATTCATTTGGGTCCCTGAAAGCCTCAAAAATCTTATTATCCCAGATTCAGCGTTTATTTCACATAGACGGGCAAATGATAAAGGTATGCCACTCTCCATGGGTGTTTCGTTCATCTGAGTTACGAAGGCCGCGGCGACCAGCCGTATAACTCGACAACGTGAATCCATTTAAGCCGCTCGAAAGAGGCACGCTCTCCGATTCCACTCGATCTTCGTGCCTGACGTGTAAATGCCGGGGTTAATGCGACGCGCTCCATTAAAGTCGAGTCTCTACACCCCGGAACATTGCTAATTACACGTGGCGCGCATAGCCCATGCTCACCAGCCGCCCTTCCTTCTCCTACCTTCCCCTTTTCTATCCTTTTCCGGATTTTCCTTTCTCCCTCTTGCCCTCTAACCTATGCTTTACGCGATGTCACCCTTCCAACTTCCCTTCGATTCTTGCACAGGAACTTTTGCCCTGTCTGCCATTGATAAGCTGCCTTCTCTTTGTACATCATATTTACTATAGGAGACGTTGTTTAATTTTTTAATAGAGGGCCTTTAGAATTCAATGCGTTGTCAAGCAATCCTATATAAAAACTAACGATGAAAATTAAACACTAAAGCTTTTTTGTTTTTAAAATTAATTTTAAAATTAAAAATTAAATTAAAAATTAATAGAATATACAATCTGTATGTATATAGTTCATAGATAGCGATATTCGTCACTTCAGAAGGAGATGGACTAATTTAAAAGTATGCATGCATATTCGCATCGTTGTCTGAATGTGTATACGTTAACGTTAATAACTTTTCTGTTTATCGATGCACAGTTCCGCGACATGGCATTAATAGCTTCATTAACCACAGCTATTTTGAAACACCTACAAGCTTGGTACACGCTCTTTGCTTGACAACAGCTCCATCAGCCTTTCTCTAACTTTCTTCCTCTTGTTTCACCTACTTTTTGGTTCTCCTGAGCAACTTACGACAAGACAAGCCAAGGGATGGAAAGAATAAAACAACGCCCTTCCAGTTTCCACTTTCATTAAGTTACTTGCACAAAGGAAACGCGGAATTGAAAGCAAAGAAATTTTCTTTTGAATCTCTATCGATTAAATCAATTACATACTCTAATAAGGTATTCAAGTAACTCAAAGATTATTGCGTTACACGTTTAGTAATGACAGCGACGAGTCGATGTGACTCGATTATTATGTCAAATGAAGGCGACGGAAGAGAAACATAATAAGTCACATTTCTCGTCCTTTTATGGGGAAGTAATTTTTAACTTCAATATATTATAAACAACACGACAAATCGCAAATGATTTTTCCATTAAGTGCGTTTACCTACTCGAACAATTAAGATATTTATATCGATAGAAATTCGAGGAAAGTAAAGTTATCATATTCTCGTGTGGTCTTCAGATGCCATACACTACTGTTTCAGTGTCTAAATATATTAAGACAAAGATGTACTACTTATATAATTGCTTTAGTCTCGCAGTACGATCTGTTTAAAAAGTTTTCGAAGAAAAATCACTTTACTGAAATCACGTTACATTTCCAAAATTTATTTCCGCATTCGGATAATCGATCAAAGCGGAAATCCGGCGTTCCTCGTAGCATGCTAGTTCAACGAAAATTTCTACCTGAAAATATTCCAATCCACAAAACTTGGGTTATTCTCACACGAGCGGTCGAGGCATTAGAAAAGCTGCAGATCGTCTTCCACGCTGCGTTCCGGTAGGGAAAGATTGAAAAAGTTTCCGTCGAAACGTCAGCCCCGCAAAAATACGAGTTCCAAGGTTGAATTCGCGGAATTTTCCTGGCAACTCGTCACGAGGTGCCGGCTAACAAACTCGCCATTAGGTAGCAACGGTTCGCCCGGCTGTTCCTGACAATTGCACGGCCGACCGTACGAAAACGTACACCGAAGAATTATTGCGCATCATGTGCAGCTAAACTCGTAAGATTACTAACACGATAATTCCGAATTCATTCCCCTTCCGCCCCTCAACCACCGGATTAAATCCCGCCTAGACTCATGTTCATAATACCTGTTGTGTCCGTTGCAAACTAGCCCTTCTAGAATTAATTTCACCGGGAGAATACTGCTATTCTACAACCGTTTCTCGCCTACGGTAAAGGTTCGTTAAGGGAAAGCAAAATCTCCAACCTCGATGAAATTAAGAATCAGTTGAAGATATAGATATGTCGATCTTTGTTTCTTTTCGAGTGATCTTCACGGTGATACAATTGCAAAGTTGTAAATAATTCTTAACTCGTGACAAGTTGTTTTTCATTTTCATTTAATTCTACTCCTGCGTTCATCAATATCTTTTATTTCTTGATCGAACAAAGATCCGAAACTGACAATTTGAAAATATATTTTATGAAATACATGAGCGAATTTGAAGGACAGATAAAATAATAATATTCCCTATAAATTGCAATGTAAATCTGATAAACGTATGCAAATTCTTAATCAACGTTGAGCAGAGTATTGACGAAACAGCCGGGAATATATTGCGATCCGCAAATAATTAATACGGTGACAGAAGAAGTTATTAATCCAATGCGCGGTTTCAGTGGTCAATAATTAACGATTCAAAAGGTAGAGCTTAATTTATCAGTTTTTCAAATACGGTTGAGCAGGAAGGTCTGCCTGTCTGGATGGTTGGTGGAATAGGAACTGGTTGGAGATTCAGTGGACGCAACGCGCTATTCAGAACAAAGCGGCCCTTCTGCGGCCAGATAATTGCAAATTCCATTTCGACGAGGCAAAACCGCGGGAGCAATGTAGTATGCCGTCGTGGAAGCGCATTAGTGATCGGGCTGATTGCACTTTTACCAAGAAACGGTGACGATGCTCGGAGACACCGTTAAGGAATGCGGAAGTAACATGCAAAAGCGGAGAATTCCAATTGACTTCCCCGCTCTTCGGCCGCAATATCTTATTACATATTACCGTTTTCAGAATAACGATGAGTTCCATACTCCTTCCCACTTACGTGTCCAAGAAAATTCAAATCGTTGTGTATTCTTGCCTGCCTGGGAAAATTTCGTTTTCCTCTAACATTTCTTCGATTTAATGTACGAAACTTAAATATACGTTTCACAAACATGGCAGAATAACATTTTGGAGCAATTTAAATCACACTTGAAGCGTAGAAAAATTTTATTAGTGATTATTAATTAGCGATCGGAAAATTCAATATTTGTTAACTTTTAATATTTCTGGCATTAATTCGTACAAAATTTGTACGCCAAACGGTACACACATAGCGGTTTGTTATCCAATACCGTAGGTCCAGGAAATCCACATTTTAATTAAAACAGCATACCGCAGTATAAATTTACGTGTCACTTTTTTTTAATTTTCTACGAAATTACGATCTTGTTAAAAGTGTCCAAATAGTTATCATTAAATTCGTTTACTTACATGATTGAAATATCTCTTTTCGACTAGATGTTTGTAAAGTTTATATTTATATTTTATTTAGCTTTATACCGTCGTATAATTATATATAGGTATATGAGATCAAAGTAAAATTATGAAATTAATTAAGATTCTTCGTCTCTTGCTGTCACATAGCTTTCATTTCAGAATCGTTCAACATCGTCGAAAGTAGTTTTATATCCATTTTTATGAAGCAAACAGGCATATCGAGCACAAAAACAAAATATGTAATTGCATAATGCAGATTTTCAAGTAGGACATTATACCGGCCAACTACCAAATTGCATTACGTGGCTGCATAACGCATTCAATTTTCTCAGGTGTTTCTAGTGTTTTTCTCGATATTGTCCAGTACATTGACTGGCATACATGTGTAACAACGTTCTCTTCGGTAGTAAATTGGGTTTTATTATTGATAGCACAATGTCGCAGACATCCCTTCCAATCTTCTTACCAAACATCAAACTTTAGCTGACTTCTTAGATTCTACTCGAAGGGAAACATTAATGTTACTTGTATTAAAGTACTTGTAATTTTAAAACAGAATTGATTATGGAAATAGACTACACATATAGTGCCGTGAATAATTATAAATTCAAACTCATTTTTAGATTTTTCATAATATTAGAACAAAAAGTGTCAAAATCTTTTATATAATTTCATATTATAATATAATACATAATTAAAGATACAACAAACAAAAACTTCCTTCTTTTAAAGTCTAGGAAAAATTTCATTTTGTTACGTTTTCATTCAGTAGATTTAATGGATTTCTCCTTATTCTTAATTACTTCTACGAATCTGTTAGATACACTATCCACTAACTTTTTTACAGTTTCGTTTTGAACATCCTCCCGCTTAGACGGCTTTATTCGTTTTTTAAGTTTAACAATATTTTCTATAGCTGGCTTCTGCTGATCGTAAACTTCTCTTGCTAGAATTCCTCGTGGATTCTCAATCGGGTTCAGATTAGGACTCAATGCTGACCATTGTAATAATTTTATTCCGAAAGCACGAAACCACTTGTTTGTAGTGGCAGTTGTATGAATAGGATCATTGTCTCGTCAAAAATTGTCTTTTTGTCTTCTATTTCGGCAATAATTTGTCACGTAACATCTCCTGATATCCTATAGCGTTCAATCTATGTTTTACAAAAACAATTTCATAAATGAAACTTATGTTAAAACTTATTCAGGCATGATCAGTGGTTTCTTGCAGATATTAAAGAGATAATGTCGAAAATGTGTTTGTGTCTATAATTATTCACAGTAATGTAACTTTAGTAATAATAATTTCAGATTCAGGTTAGTTTAATTATTAATTCCAGCTTTAATAAATTAAGATATGAATAATCAAGTCGATTTCGTGATTGATTTTTGTAATAAGCTCTTAGTTCTGATCAATTTTGATTAAGATTCTGTTCATATTTTTGAAGCAAGTAGTTTTCAAGAATAAGCTTCAGGATAAGAGGTTCATGCGATCCATGAACCTGAAGTTATGTTACAGGCTTCAATAGTAGAATAAAATTCGTTGACGAACACACATACAGATGAATCTATAACTTCGAACTCATACATTGATCTTAAACTAAAAGTTGAACAGAAGATCTTGCTTTTATAGTTGGCAATAATGAAGATAATATCATATATAAAAATATCTTTGACTTATATAATTCTTTTGTCACCCGTTTGAAAGTATCTATCAAGTTTATCGAGCTCCTACAATATATACATCCAATACAATGCAATATAACTCTATTGCTACTAATTTATTAACTAAGAATGAAATACGAAATTTCTATATTGTTTGCACATATAATTTAAGTTTTCTAATTTAATGACACTTCTTGCACTTTCACCTTTTCGAATAACAAACGTAATTCGAATAACACTGTACTTTATTTCCACAATTGTTATAGTTACAAAACAATGTTGAAGTTTTTTGCCAGAATACATACTTCTATGTATTAGGTCGTCCGAAAAGTTTCTTTCGTTTTATAAGGAAATAATGGATGCACAACATTTTCCGTTTTATATTATTTTATCGAATTGTGTATGATCCATTTTATTCTATCAAAATAAAGATCACAATGTTCGACAGATTAGCTTTCATGTTTGTATAAAGATGCATCGTTGTAAAAGATGGGTCTGTAAAAGAAAGACACTTTTCGGACAATCTAATACTTTATTAAAAACTTGTACTTATTGTATTACTTTCTCTTCAAAAACAGCAACTTGAAAATGACTATTTAGCATATATTTTACACGAAGGTCAAATGAATTAAACATTGAAATTCATGTCCGCAGGGACATGCGTGATTACAGAAACGAAATAACGTGAAAGTCAAAGTTTCACGGGTCACTTTACAACAAAACTGCTTCCAGATAACTTAAATGTATTAACGTTATAGTTGCCAGCCCTGGATATAAATCATTTTACTTTCCACTTTAGTGTATGTCTCGCATATATCATTTTATTCGTACGCTTCATGCCGCTACGTGTGTATATTGCAATACATTAAAGCGTTATGCGCTTGGAAGGGCAAATTACGGTGGGGTTATACATTCAAGAGATACTCCGGTCCAGAGTACAGTTTACAATTTTAATAGCTATTTCAAGTACTATAATCTAGCTTGCTATCTATCTCGTTTCTTCGACTAATAATCGCGTACAAGATACTAGTCTCGATATGTATCAATTTCTTATTTGTCGCGTCGGATCGCTGATGTCGAAAAATGAAATTAAGTGTTACGTTTCACAATAAATCAGTCTAAAGAACAAAGATAAGCTTTATAAACTCTTAAACTTCGATTAAAAAATATCGAGAATCTTTAAATTCAGGATCTTACGTATTATAGCAGGTAGGTTAAAAATAAAAGACAGACATCAAATTTAAAAGAATTTGAAATTCCGAATTTCAACACAACTGAATTAAAAATATGTTAGAAGAAATTTCATCTAAAGAAATGATATTTCTCTTTATCTGTGAGAATATCGTATTGTAATATTATTCCAACCTTCATTGAGTACAATATACTCCAAAGAAGATTTCCTGAAATAATTACAAGTCTAGGCATTTACAGATCTTATTTATAATTGCTGAATATGATCAAAGAAGATCCCAAAGCATTTTGCCACGTTGCATTGAGAAATACATATTGCACGGCATTTCAAGCGTTATCTTTAGCACGTTCTACATAGTCTTTGTTATAAAAGATATCACCTTCGCGGGTACATCTTGGAAGAAAGGCAAATTACAACGTGGTTAGGCGGCATTCGGTGGCATTAGGCGGCATCGCATTAGTATTCTGGAAACGTTTTCCACAGCATGTACAATTTAACACCTTCACGGTTCTACTATATTACGTCATACTCTGTCTAGTTGTCGTAATTCTATAAAGAGGATTTGAATACGTGCTCGTATTACACAGACACCTGTTAATTTGGTACAAGCCTCTATAATACAACATTCAAACAAATCATGAGACTTATTAGAAAAAAGAAGAAAAAAGGACAAGCGACAAAACCACTGGGCACAGCTTTTACCTTCGTTCTTAGTGTTATTTCTTACTGAGAATTCTAAAGAGTCTTTAAAAAGAAATACGAAAAAGAATATAAGAAAATACATCTTACAGTGAAATATCCTCTTAGCAAAAAGAATTATTCTCTTTTTTATGCAACACTCTTATTTCAATAAATATTTACTTCGATGGGCTAAGAGGATTATTTTAAAAACCTCTAGCGAGATAGTGGCGGAACAAAAAGAATTAAAATTCAACATTGATCTTGTTTAATAAAGATTGTTCACGACTATATCACGTACATTAGAAGAGTGCCGGAACGGTTCCAGTTAATCCTCAGAAAATTGAGTGAATCGAAATAACTTAATCCCTCGCCGAAGCTTGTTCTTTGTACGGAAATATAAGCTTATCCGACGAGTTATGCAAAGACGCATTGTTACTAGTGGATTTTATCGTGTTGGAATGAGGGGAAACAGAACAGCTACTCCTCCCTTCTCATCATTCTTTTATTTGGTACATGATATAACTCGATAATATTTTTGAAGCATTGATTTTTTAAATAAAAATGTTAAATGCGAAGTATAAAATTAATGCATTGCGTTGCATGGAAGAAGAAGATTATTTTATCTTGTGTCTTGGAGGAAGTGCAGGGCAATTTATGTTACAGGGATCGCACAGCGCATTCTCGTTCTCTTCCCACGACACTTTGATCGTTACGGAGAACGAAGAAATATATTAGCAAAGATTGATTTAGGTAGCAAGAACAGAAATATCTTTAGAAATTTAATATCACGTTGTTAGTTTATCATAATCGCTGCGTTCATAAATATTTCTTGACAGATATCCTGAAACATAATGTACCTGACATAATAACTCATATCATAAGTTCACTGTCAGAATAAGCTTTAATTCTTTTCATTTATTCTGTTACTCAACATCCAGTTGTTCTTCAATTTTATTTTTATAAAAGTAGTATTCAATGCTGAATCTTCGTGATCTATTTCGACAAACGTTCTTAACAGAATGGCTAAAAATCAATTTAAAATCTGACATTGGATATGCAGTAACATCGTAAGAGACAGAATGTCTTTTCACGTGTTATTTAATTTCCAAAGGAAGCGAGATTTCGGTGTTCGTTGCCGTTTTGTTCTCGACATACGCAGGTGAAAGTAACTATGAAATCTTTCACCTGTTTCGTTTCGTTCGGATCCCGGCGATAAGTTTGAGTTCAAGAGAGAAATCCGTCGTCCATCACCCCGATTCGAATCCACAGAAAGAAAGTTTCGCGCGTGTTAAGAAAAGAGACAAAGCTGCAGCTGTATTTTCCTCCGTGACGCGGAATCGACGTGGAATAGTCTCGGCGAATTTAAAGGGGAAAAGAAACTTTTCATAAAACGAAGAGAAACGCAACGGCTACAATCATTCTTTTTTTTCGAATTCCTCTCCTTTTGGTGTTACCCGATGCCAAGCTCTCCGTCCTCGTCTCTTTAATTAAACTTCCAAGAGATTGAGGTAAAGAAGAGGGAAAGGGACACAAAAAAGAAATATGTCTTGATCGTCGGTAAATTTAGAATTTCCAAATATTCCACTAATTCTGTTCGATCCTTTTCCTTTGTAAGGGTGAAAGTTCTATTGTTCCGTTACTAATCACGAATACAGCGATCAAATTTGGTACGAAAAATCCAGAAATGTATAATTATACGATGCATAATCTTCTTAACCTATTCTTAATCTATTTAAAAAACGATAAAATAGCTGTCACAACATTTTCCAAAATAGGAAGTCAAAATATTCAATACAGAAGAATACATGTTGGACAGGAATGGAAACTCGTCTAAATCGTTTGTGTATATATAGTATAAGTAACGTAATTCATTTGGGAAACAGAAACCAAAGCTTCTTCATTTTCGCTTTGTATTCGAAGAACGAGTTATAGGAAGGATCGAATTAGCCGCTTTAAACGAGCTTAACAGCCAGGTAGCTCGACGCAATCGAGTTGCGAAATCTCTGAATCCAAGCCAGCGAATCGTTTCGCGAAAACCTCCGGCTTCTGCCTATTCCCAGTTCTGACCTTGGTCAATTCCACTCCTCGTTATTCCAGTCCGCGCGGAGTACTGCAGGCGAGAAGTCACGTGCTGGGAACGTGTCCACCGCTTCCGGTCTCCTTCCTTTCAATATTTGGAACGGGCTCGATTCCAACGCGGCTTCTCGTTCGTTCACTTGCCGGATCTCGAAGAGGCACTGTTTGAAAAAGGCAACGCGAACGAACCAACCAACGAGCAAGGGGTTGAAAGGCGATCGGGTCGACTCGAAGCCACGAAGGTTCACCAGGCTCGTCAGATATTTTAATGGAAGCTTGAACTTAAGATATTTCGTCGGACGAGACCGCTGTTGGCGTGCTACTCGAGTGTTCATAATGAGATGTTAATGGAGTGCCTCGAGAAAAAATTGCGGCTGTCACATCAGGCTATCGACAGCCATCTTACCTTCTTCTCGAGCCTCTGTTCTCTTTCTCCTGTTTCTTCCCTTCCGTCATACGATCGCCTCTTTCTTTTCGTAGCCAGCCAAATCCACCACGTCAAAGAACCTCTCCTCCTTTCTAATCTATTTTGTCTATCGCAGACAATCTTCCCAACAAACCTTCTCTTCCCTTCGAGAAGAACGTTTCGACGAATGAACTCTATGTACATACACATGCACGACTCCTCTCTTCCAGCGTTTCCAATGTTCAGACGATTCGATTATCGAATAACGTTGCATCGGATCGCAGCATTCCTTTGGATTGGCCGTCGTGGACGGGACACATCGGCCGGAATAGAGGCTACAAAAACAAGATCTTGATCGGTGGGTATTCGTGACCCAAAAACGTTAAGTCGAGCGTCTTATATAATTGGCAGTGGATCAAGAAAGTCTTGGAGCGGCAACCATTCCACAGTCATTAGACCTTCCATTAGCACGCTATGAGTTAGTCATTAGAACACGTTGTCGGGGATGTAAACGAGTCTCGCTGAATTCGGGACATTATTGGTCGATGTAGAAACCGGCTCAACGATATCGTTACAGTAATTCTGACTGATGTTTTAATTCTCCTGGATATTATATTTTGGATTACTTGGATCGTTGATTAATTTTATCAAAAGCCGATTTGGCCGAATTTATCTTTGAATTGGGAAAAGAATTAAATTTGTATAAGGTTTGTGTAAGATATTTATAACTGACGAAATCTATTAAAATTTTGTTGGAAATCAGACAATGTTTTCTCGATGATACGTTGATATTGACGTAGAAAAAAGTGGAGAATATTTGATATTCGTTATCGATCTAATCGTTGCTTTTTATAGATACACTTTTATTGATTTTATAGTTTATAATGGACTGCTTTAATATCCTATACCGACTAAAGTAGAAAATTCCTGCGTCAGAATATCTTGATATATTTCATGTAAATGTTTTATTACCTCTGAGTGCCGAACGATTTTCTTCTCTACGCAATTTTAAAATACGCAAATTTTGTTTTGCTTTCGAGTTAAAACGGTCGAGGATTAAACAGACTTTAAAATCTCACTTAGAGATAGCGTATTTTGGAGGAATCGTTCGCGAAGGAATAAAGAAACGCAATACAAAATGGGTCAATGCAATCTTACAGAGGCAGTCACGTTTGTTATTATAGAAGCACCTTTCAAGATTGCATTGACCTGTTTTTCCTTCTAATTTCTTCTTTCCGCGTATCGGCCAGTAAAAAGCAAGCCAGGAAGGGGAAAAAAGGTAGAACAAGGAAAGAGATGTACTCGCGGCTTGTCTCGGCTGTTCAAATTACAAAATGTACTCAATAGCCGATACTTTTGTAACAAAATAATACTTCCCGCGGAATGAGGAGCGTTTATATCAAAAGAAGTGCCTCGCAGGAAGGAAACTTTGCCAAGCTACGAAAACTTTTCTCTTTTTTTCTGCTTCTCTGTTTTCGCTGTTAAATCATACAAACGGCAAGGCTAGTCGCTAAGCTTCACGGAGAAAAAGAAAAAGGAAAAGGAAAACGAAGGAAACAGAATTCTCGACGAGCTAATGGATTAATCTTTCTCTTGCTTCTCGTTCTACTTGAGAACAGAAGATTTTCGTATAGACAGACGATTTCATGACATTAGAAAGAGAGAGAGAGAGAGAGAGTCAATCGGCAAAGGAACGACCTGATTCTTTTTATGAACCAAACTGTCTGGTTTAAGAGCCGAAACGACTCGATTTCCGGCCACGGGAAAGGTATTTACCCCCGTTTACACCATGACGTAACCATGTGATGATCGAGCCAATGCGAAATCGAAAAACTGTCACCAATGAAAATTGACGTTTCCGTGAAATGTCCTCTCCCTCTCAAACGCGGAGAGAAACGACGGCCCAGGTGAGCCCAATGAACAGCCAAAAGAAAGAAGCTTTAAAATTAATCCTACAGAAAAAAATATCGGTTCCATTATTCATATGATAAGAATCAACATAGTTTCATTTTAACCACGATCAATTATCAATTTCCATGATTTTATCTAGAATCATTCTCGACTGATCTAATATTATATCCAAATTTCTTTCCTTTTTTGGGATCTTAAATGTTAATAATGACGAGGAGATCAAATTGTAGGAGAAATTGTTCTATGTTTAACTTTCGTAAAAATAATCCATAGATATTTAATATGAAGATGCAGGAACGACTTTATTTTTACTTTTCGTTGTACAACTATAATACCTATAATATAAGTACAATCTTCTGTGATATCGAATTGCATCTGAAATATAATCTCTAAATCCGTCTCACTGGAAGTCAATTTTAATTTTGCTCCTTAAATGATTAAAAAAGGCAAAAAATAGCGATAAAAGCAGAAACGACGCTATTTATAATAACGAGATAGAATATGCTACGCGTTCGGGAACATAATATCGAGAGAAACACACGGAACTCGTTTTTACGAGGCACAGTCACTTTCTTCGGCCAATATAAATCATATAGGACGCTTCGAAACTAGCTTCAAAAAATAGTCGCAAGCTCCCACGACCGTAAAATAGCATACTTCTCGCGCGCTACATACAGCTCTGAATACGTCGCTTGCATACCGCATCATAATAGTAACTCTTGAAAGAAAATAACCAGGATGCACTTTTAAAGGTTGGACTTTAAGAGCATTCACGACTCTACAGGGAAACACTCAATGGTCGGTATAGCCAGATATACACTGCCGGTGTACACGGTGTCTTATTTTAATCTAGAAATGGAGGCACGTGTCACTAAAACCTGAGTGATGAAATTGTCGAACCTGTTCGTTTTCGATATAAACGCGAGACGTTTTACTTTCAGAATAATAATATGTCTGTTTTTTTTTGTAGAATTTTCTTCATAAATTTTTCATACTTCACCCGTTTAAATTATTCTTATAATATGCATGTAACCTTATACTTGACAGTTTATTCTAGTCTCTTTCATTTTACTCTGTAAGACAATTAATTTATAGATATTTGTTAACGGTATCTTCAGACGTATATAACCTTCGATCTTTACTTCATCATCGTATAAACTAAATCAACCATAAAATTCAGCATCCAACCTACCAATACTCTTTCCAATAATGTTACAATCGATATCGCCTTTGAAGCTACTAATTCACCATCCTGAAGCCCGAAGAAGAAAACCGAGCAAAACGTACTTATCATGGTCGATTTTTACACCAGCGTCCCGAAAGAAAATCGATTTATCTATTAAGCAGCGTTAGACGAGAAAGTTTTGATAGCGATTGCTTGCTCTACAAAGGCACCGGAGGCTATCCATTAAGAAAACTTTAGTCGTAGTCTTTGTCATCATTGGACGAAGAGGTAAAACACCTCTTTCCTTCGTTCTTTTCTTTCCTTATTTTTTTACTCTTTTCCCGTTTCGCTTTTTTGCACGTAGGTTGCAGCTAAGATGTCGTTCTGCACCTGACGTCGGCCGCGGCGAAGAAGTTTTTGCTGGCGAGGCGAGCGACGAATAAGAGAAGATTTTGCGAGGATAAAACTGCGAAAGCGGGGAAGGTCGAAAGTTTCGTACCCAGGCTAGACTTTCGTCACGGGAAAATCCGTCGTGTCGCGAGATTCGATTTCAATAGATTCGTCGACCCACTTGCGCGAAAACCCGTATAAATGTCGTAATCCAAAAAAGATGGGGAACAAACGTTAATATCTCTTGACCGATGTTTGATTATTTTCTTGCACGAATTTCTTTCCACTGTTATCAGTGCGAGACATTTATTTCATACTGATATCTTTATGTAAAATAAGCGTTTATCTGATCAAAAGTCAATTTCTCTTATTCGTTATTATTAAGATAAATAATAAAGTGTTTAATGTGTTAAATTCTGCGAGTTATAATATTGCAACGGATTTTGTAATTAGTTAAAATGGTCGTATACATTTTTTTCAAAGCACAAGCTTAGCTTCTCTTGTTTCATGGGGCCTCATATGTTACTTTGTTGAAGAAGCTTCAACGAAAGTACGTTCCATGTAAAGCATGTAAAAAGATTGAAAAAATAACTTCACGGAACTTTATGAAACATTATCGCGCCATTGATCTACCACTGCTACAATATCAAAGACAAGTGGAGGCGATATAACGTCACCCTCTTTTTTACTTCAAAGTACTTTCACGTCTAATCTGTACAACCATACCTAAAGCAATTTACGAATTATTATGAAA
This sequence comes from Bombus pyrosoma, assembly GCF_014825855.1. Taxonomy (NCBI): domain Eukaryota; kingdom Metazoa; phylum Arthropoda; class Insecta; order Hymenoptera; family Apidae; genus Bombus; species Bombus pyrosoma. The sequence continues at coordinate 1,506,252 of NC_057771.1, read as the reverse complement.
TTATAAGAAATTATAAATTAATGATGAGATTTACGTAAAAAGATAGTTGAAAGATGAATTTATTTGAAAAGGAATTAAGTAAAGAAAGCAGTAAGACAGAGATAATAGCCGTTACTTGACGCTTTATCGAGTCTGTACATAGAATAATAAGTCGTGAAAGAACCCTTTACAAACTATTTGGATGAATAAAAGTTTCGCCCGTAGTAATTTACTATTCAAAAGGTAAATTTTATGCAGATGGTATTTAATACCTCAAGATCTCTTAACTTCAAGAGTGCTTTGATATAAATGGAAATTAGTATTCTCTTTGCTTCGCGCATCCTAGTTGATATTTAAGATTGCTTTCCTCTGCGCCGCCAATTAATTACTGATAAACACTTAACATTTATTTTCACGATCGCCTCTCTTCCCACCAGCTACCGATATACAGATTATTAATCTAAATTATTAGCGGTATCAAGATCGCAATGGAAAAAAACTGATTTGATAATATTTATTTACGTTAGTTACTCACTACGAAAAACTTTAATGTTTCGAAGGAACTCTGTTCTTTAAACGATTAATTATTTTAAATTGTCGTGGAAATATCGATATCATCGTAGTATAAAACCGATTAAAGGATAATCATGGCAATATCCAGTTATCCAAAATTATAATTAAAAGGTCATAATTACTCTGACCAATTTTCCGAAATGTAAAACATTTGATAGGCTATCAAACATTGGGAAACGGGATGAGATATCGAAAGAAGAAACATTTTCTTCAAGAAATATAAAACGAAATGTTTTTAAACTCTATTATATCCTCCTAAAGTATAATCACCGACGTAAAGCCTGGTTTCGATCAAAAGCGAGCACATCGAATGATATAACGTTGGAGATCGATAACGGCTCGCCGACAATATTTTATGGTAATCATCGGAGAAATCGTTCGAAATTGAAAAAACTAAAGGTATATGTACCCCTGAAAACTTTCGAGACCATTCTCGAAACGCTTCTCGTCGCCGGTATACTTCTTCGACTTGATGGAATTCGATTTCGACGAGATCGACTCTCGCTATACGGAAAGTTCCGGCGTTTCGCTATTATCGATGAGTACGGCTCAAAAATCTAACTTTACGACGGTTGAAAGGGGCATCGTCGATTTTCTTCGACTTTTAAACCCCGCGTATTCGAAACCATAGATTTCGCGGATCTTTGTCAGAGGACTATCAGGAAATTTATAAATCGTTTTAGCTACAACAGTTCTAGGATCAAGAAGAATCGACTGAATGAATGGAGAATGGTATCGAATGGAGGAGAAACGTTGCTTCAGGTTGAAATATTCTGTTCGGCTAAACGCATTACAGATCACAAAGTGCTTTCAACTTTTTAATGGGTGGAGAAACGATTTTAGATATCTTTTCGTCGTGGAGAATTTCATATAGTAGCTACTTACAAGTGGATATAAACTTGTTGGAAAAACTACTAAATTGAGTTGATACAGATACAATATGAGGATTCTTTCATAAAAAGATACATATTCTATGGTACACACACTATTGTTCGAATATATCAAAATACTTTCTGTTCAATTTTCTTGAACGATAAAAATTTATTCGACCAAAAAAAGTTTAATTTGTTATTAATTTATATATTTCAATACTATTAAAAAATGGTAAAAGGGATAAGGTAAATGTTGAAAAGAAATTGAAAAATTGTGGATATTCGCGGGGTCGCACGGACGAGAAACGATAAAAGAAAAATGAACAAAGATAAGCCGCGTCGATGAAAAAGACACGAGCCGACACGCTTGGAATTCATTTGATTTTCCGTTCACGGGACCGAAAAGAACAAGTGGTACTTCAAGACGCCGATGCATCAAAGACAGTAGCGATATTGGAAACAGGAGCAAACTACTCTTCCTCGACCCCACACCCTTGCGTATCTACCGCCGTCCACGATTCCACGACTTTCTGCCAACTTCGACTTGCTCTTTTCATCCTTCGACTTCGACCCCAACCCCTAACGACCACGATTCTCTTTCTTTCTCCCTGTCCCGCACCTTCTTTTCCCTTTTTTTCCTGTCGTTTCTCTTCTAAAGTTACTATCTCGAATGACCGCCCACGGATCGCGTTTTCGTTCCACGCAGTCGACTTGGAATAAATATGAACGCAACAAGTTTTCGACCGATGACAGCGGGAAGATTGAAATTCAGATTCATACGATCCACATTTACCATACTAGATGGAACATTTTTCAATTCGGTCGGGAAACCTGTGCAAAACGAAGAAAATGATTTGCTCTCTATGGAATTTCTAATTCCAATTTCATTTAGTTCGCACCTACGTAATTTGGGTTTGAAGAATGTTCGAAGCGATTAACTTTTTCGCATCTATGGACGAGAATATCATTCACGCAATGCTTTGCTAAATGTCACGAATACTTGGGGTACGAGGAATTATCGTACAGAGATTAGGCGCAGATAATTTTTATAGAATGTACACCAAAAGTCTACTCGCCTAGGGTCTGCGGTTTTCTCCTCGATAAATCGGAGGATGTAAAATATATTAACATTTCTAGGTGTCGAAGTTAATTTTAAACTGGTGGTACAGCTTGGTGAAAACGCGAAATAAAAATATTGCAACGCGTCGAGGGGTTAAATATGCAAGAAACTTTTCCCATAGCGGTATGTTTAAAATATGCAGATCACGATTTTGTTGCATGTTAAAAATACAGAAAATGTTGCAATCGAGCCGGGCCTTCCTATGGCCCGGTCAACAGCGAGATGACACCAGACTGCTCTTTAAAATTCCATCCACGTATTTTGCCCTTTACTTTTCAATTTCCTGTTTGAATTTGCAACTTAAAAATTTATTAAACCTGCAGGCGAAAAGACGATATTAATTCTTTCGTATCCATTTGCTTTTAAAAAACACGTCATATTGAATCCCAAGGAATTTCATGATACGCAACGGTTTTAATATCGCTCAACTATGTGTGTGCGTTCATAATTAGGTCGAACGTCCATTTCATCGTATTTAGTTTTAGATATTTAATTCGCGCTGTTTCCCAAATACGAAGTCCCATAATTTTAACCAATTCTGTTTCTACTTGTGTATCATGCCGTTCTGCTTTTTATTAAAAATTAATAATCCACTGCTCTAAAAAAAGAAAAAAAAAATACGATTAGAAGCACCGTGTATCAAGTTTTACATCTCGTAGAATTAATGTTATTTAAAAAAATTTTTTATTTTATGAATTTTCTGTAAAGGTTAAGTACCGTTTAAAATTACCGCAGATTAAAGGACATAATAGAATCTTATCGACATACTTTGAGACAATAACAGGAAACGTACGTATATTTAGGAAGCTTTCCCTTTTATATTTTGTGACGGTTCTTGTCTTTTCGTGGTAGAGGTATGTGTATAAATGTCTAAGACTAAAGCCGATAACCCCCACACCCGTTTGCGAGAACTACGTCTTGGAATGCCATCTGCGACAACGAGATTCTCGATTAAAATTCCAATCGTGCCTTTTCAGATCCTTCTCTTTCAGACTCAAGATGTGATCTTAAATAAATCCACTAGCAGATACACCAGTAAATATGTGTATTTAAATTTTGCTCCTACATATGTATATATAAATATGTGCTTTTTTCAAATCTTATTCTTTTTGGTTTTCGTTCATGGACTGATTTTCGAATCGAATTCCTAATTCATTTGAATCGAAAGCTATTGCCACGAATATGCTTTCACGATTGTTGATTATGCTTAACACATTGTTCCTAGGAGCAATTGTGTAAATAAAATTGATAGCATTCTCGAAATTACAAGATATAGCTGTACGATAATCTGTTAACACCGCTTTAGACCAAGAATAACTGGAGTCTCTACGGATTTCTCGTTCCAGCAACTATTATTTCAAACTTTGTGCTGAGAAACGCTTTATGCGCTATATCCGAAGGGATCATTACGTAAGGGACCATTACGAATATAATTTGACAAAGCATTTTCGAATAACGCTCTCACGCATAAGACGAGATATAAGACGGTATCAAATAACTGTATAATTGGATGCAATTGCCTCGTTTCTTTTCAAACTTTCAATTTTAGAAAATGTTACACTTGAAAAAAGCCGCGTTTGAGAGAAAAAATTTTCTAAACAAATAAAGAAGAAAAGAAGAATAGTACAAAAGTAATATTAAAAATATTGGACTAGAAAATTCGATAAAATACAGGCTAAAGGAATTATAAATTCAATAATTAAAACGTTTCCGTCAATGTGATACATATTTCTCAACACACATACTGACAAGATACTCTTTGTTTCCTGGTTGGCTTCCTGTATTCGATTTCCTTCCGTGCGCCTTTAACTTCCATTATTTCCTTCTTTTCATCCCCGTCACTAACAGAGATTCTGTTATACCTTGTGCTCCTATTCCTCAAGATAATTATTCTCCACAGACGGTGCGTACTATGAGAAAGTGCAGTAATTTATTTACTGCATTGCCACTCAACAGTCTTTACGAGAATAACGATTTTGCAACTATCCAAATGTCGTTTACCTTCAGGACATCACCAACCCTTCTAACTAAATTAGAAATTCAGAATAATATTAAGAATAGTACAAAAAATATACATATAGATCATGTATATATACAGGATGATTTATATATATAGAATGAATCAATAAAAATTATAAAAATAGGAGGAGAATTCTCAGAGTATACGACATTTGATATCTTTTCATACGATAGCCACTTTTATAGCAAGTAACACTGCGACAAAAGCGAATGAAAAATCACAAAGAATAACCATTAGAAAGAAGACTGAAGAAGAAGCATCCTGCAGACTTCACAATAGAACAATAAACAACCTGGAAGATGGAGTCCCGCTGGGGGTAACCATCCACATGCTATATTTCATCAAAACTTAAATTATAATATTTTACCAAATGTCCTAATGGACAAATTGTAAAATGTAAACAAACAATAAATAAAAAAAAAGAAGAAAAAAAGAATAACCATACTTCGAAGAAGTTAACCTCTTAGATACGATGCGCCACTATAGTGGCTTTCACGGATGTCATCTCATATTACGATGCGCCACTATAGTGGCTCACTCTACTGACTCATTCGCTCACCGTTTGAACTAAATGATCTTTTTCATTTGTCTTGCTCCACGCTTCTTTTGCCCTCACGACGTTTTATAGCAGTGTTAACAATATATAGGCAGAATATATAATCTGTTTTTGATACGCCAGTGTCAGATATCAATTGTTGCTTTCCGTTAAAATAAATATACCATTATACTCTTTTCAACATGTCGATCCGTATCCTTATAATTTTTTAGAATCTTTAACCTCAAAATGTCGCTTCAAAATAGAAGACGAAGAGCAATTTGAAAAACACTATCGCGCTATGAGTGTGAAAATTGTGACGTGGTTTTATGTGGTACCGTGCTTTAAAATATATCACACTCAATTGTATTATTAATTATCAAAGTAAATTATTAAAGTTAAAGCATATGCATCATATCTTTAAGAAATATTATAATTTAATTATCAAACACTTTCCGTCACACATTGCAGTGCTGTATCATTTACGCGTAATTCGCGTCAAACTCTGCCGTACAAAGAAACAACTCTGTGCAAAATTCAGCCATACGTAAGAGGTTAAAAATGTCTATTAAAGCCAACTTTTCAAGCCTTATCAAAAATCTGCCAACTGGGCTGTATCCCTCTTCACTAGAGGTAGAAGTGAACATCATGGCTCATCAGTGGAAATATATTTTCCTTTAACCGCGATATCTAGGAAACATTTATTTAAAATTCCGCTCGCAGCTTTAGTCAGTTCATCCCGAAGATGAACAAGTCATTGCGAGCAAATATTTACGTCTACGAGCGCGTAACGTTGTCGCGCTTTGAGACCATGCAATCACGTTGCCCGGATATACATTACTATTCAATATCGCACCGTCGACTCTGACAAATTAGATGAAATCTTCTTTTACTTAGACCCGGTGAAAATTGAATTGCGCCAGCTCGTGTCTGTCTGTTTTCGAATAAAGCGCCTCTGTAGCTTCGGACGCGCTACGATTTCGAATGCCTTAAGAATTCATACAAAGGTGCTGGCGCATATTGCTCCGTTGAAACAGCAAACGAACATGTCGCGAGACCGATAATACACGTTTCTATCTTATCTTAATTCTTCTACCGATCTAATCTCGATATTTCCTTTTAACCTAGGATGAAAAACAATAAAATCTATCCTATTTGTTGCATACTTAACTCCAATACACCTACCGCTCCTTAATACTCACGACAAGCAGAAAATTCTGTAATAAACGCAACGACGTATGCAGGAAACGTGAAACACGTTGAAATCACGAATGAACTTAATCGAATGAATCCATGGAGGAGGAACAAAGATTGGCAGCATCGGTGATGATCGAAAGCGAGAAAGATACGGAGGAGAAGAGGAAAGAGCGAGTCAGGCAAGAAGGAAGAGTGGACGTAGGAGAGTAAGTAAACGAGTAAGCAGCGGACGATGAAGAAAGAGAGCGGAATGGTTTAAAGGCAGTCCACGTAGGAGCGAGGGTGGACAGAAGGACGGTCAGGAGGGTATGAGGTCTGCGCAGCGGTCAGCAGAATCAGAATGCTTAGAACCCCATATAACGGCCACTCAACCGAGTTGAAACCGGTCGTGCTGGCTACGTTAGCCGGAGTATGTCGGTATGTAGGCAGTTACACCGTTACACACACATATACAGACGATGTCAATTGTCCGAACAGAACTTGGTGAAGCAGTCTGCGAGAGTTTCCACGGGCTTTTCCAGCGACCGATCTCCTGGGAAGATCTAGACATCGCGTCGCCTCGAGTTCGCATCGAGCCGAGCGTCACGATGTTCCGTCAGTCGAAAGATAGAGTCACATCGATAATTGGACCGTGTCGCGCGCAAAGAAACCGACTTCGTTATCGTTCGAATTCCTTTCCATCTATCTGACAGTGTTCCTTTTTCGCTCAGCTTTCCACATCATTTGTGTCGTTACTCTCGCCCGCCTGGCCCTCCTAGTCCTCGTTCCTGTGTAACAACGCGAGAAAAGGCGTAGCTGGACCGACGACGTAAGAGTTGCGCGACGAGTCGACAACCGTCGCTTCTTCTTACATTGTTCGACTGCACCAGGCACGAGGACGTGTTTTGAAACGTTCTTAGTATCTTTGTGGATGGATTGAACAGGAAGCGAACAGAGAGGACGACGGGGTATGTAATCGTGTGTGGGTGAGCGTGCGATGTGTAAGTCTTCTGAGCAATTCAACGAGGAAGTATGGTAGAGAAAGCAAAGGAGGGACCAAATGGAGCTGAAAGAGTCTGCCGTGGTAGGTGACAGATAAATCAGCAGGAAATTTGCAATATCAGTGCCGAGAATCGATAACGGTAATACTTAATTTTGGAGAGATTTCAAATAATCGATTAATCATTATGCAGGTACATTTGCATAAATTTGAACAAATCCACCAATATTGTACGCAACAGTACGTAACACATAGTAAGAACTACAGATGGATTTTCTTTCGGTCTTAAAAGGAATAACACTCCAATATTGCAAGAAACAGCGTAACTTGCCGGAACTTTCCCGTTGTACACGCGTGTTTTTCGACACGGTGCAGCATAGACACTGAAACAACGCAAATGGAATACGCGAGTGCATTGTACGCCAGGCATGCCGTTGTTACAAGAAACACTTTCAAGTATTAAACTGCATAGCCGCTTCTACAGCTTGGTAAGTGGTCACATTACAGAGACAGCGGAGACAAACGTTATAAAGCCGCACTGAATAGTTCTAATGGAGCCAGGGCTCGTGAATCTTCGTAGATTCTTGTCTTACAGCTATGGGACTAAACTGGAGACTGTATCGATTACTTTAATTACATGCAAATGTTATTCATAGTTGGGCGAAATAATCGGCGAGAATTTCGGTACTCTTCTTTTCCTATTTATCTCCCTCGAACAAGATTTTCCAACGTAATAAAAAGTTATGATGCTAGATGGACTCAATTTATCCGCGTCATTATCCTTCGGGTAAACGCAGGCCATTGTTCCCAATTCGCTATAGCCATTTTCAGTCGTTATTCCCTCCCCTGCCATATCTGTAGTTTTCCGATAAATCATGCTGACAATTAACATCGCTGTACGCAGCGTACGCGATCGACCATTCGCGGATACGTTATTTCATGTAACTGAATTACGGATTCGAGTTAACCTCACAGGCGTGAACTTAATTACCGTGATATAATAGATATATACTTTTGAATACAGTTTTGATACTATCGTAACAGAGAAATGTAGAAAAGCAGATTTTTTATAATAACAAAGTATTACTCAGCGAAGAATATCAACAAGTTGACTTACTGTAATACGCCATACGTATACCGTGATAGATCGACAGTTTTTCTAGCGAGGTTTGATATTTTTAAAGAATTCTTCTCAAGAATTGTAAGGATTGACACTTACAATCAATTAAAGAAAAAAATTACTGTTGGAAAGCAATAAACCATCCTCTAATGAATTACGCGAAAGAAGAAAGTAACTTTGTTGGAAAAGACAACTTGAGAACTTCGAGACATCTTTTAATCTTCTTGCTTGATTTAACGAAATATTTAGTTACAAGAGATTCAACCGTATCACGTTTTCTTAACCGGATACTGCTTTAATATTCTTTTCGTTGGAGAGGTATGTACGTACTGTTTGAGTGACAACCATCCTGATCTTTTCATTTAAGGAAATGAAACATATCTTTCATATTTCTCCTCTGTCTTGTCACTTTAATTAAAATCTTCATGAAAGAAATTAAACCATGAATAATTTTTGTTCACCGACTCTCATAAAGGGAATTTCATATTTTTATAATTTTATACGTCATATCTGTTTAATCTTAAATTCTATATGATAAAAAGTGTAAAAAAACTGCTCTTGCATAATTGCATTAATATCATTAGTTTACAAACTACCATATAAGAAAGTAAACAAATAAAGCTAGACTCCTGCGATCGCATTTAATTACATTATTACTATTTGTACACTTATTTAATCTGCTTTTAGGTATTGTAGTTGCACATGAGCGTAAAAAAAGTGAAGTTGAAGACCCATGTTATTGAATACTGACTTTGTTTTGGTTTACAAAATCTAGAGGTAAATGAACTTAGGACAGATTGTTATTGCCGTTTCTTGTAATCTTCAGCCGGAGTTACATAAGAAGGTTAACTTTTTGTGGTAACGTTCGTCGATATAAATGTATGAACGTGCTCCCTAGGGGGATTGATCGATTGTTATCCTTTCTGCGATCGGCATAATATCATTGAGCGAGCGATGATTATAACTGGCATACTCTATCTCTTGTACCTATACCGATTTTCATACAACGGACTATTACGAATTCACCCACTCGTTTCTTCATAAAAAAAACAAACCTACACATTATAACCACCTCGGTATGTAGTTTATTCTCCGCATACCTTCAATCTTTAACGCATACTAACATCCATTATTCTTCTATTCCAAATTCTCGACACAATTCGAAAGATAAAAGATTTCAGTGAAAGATGATTCTCAAAAATAGTCGTTCTAACACCCCTCGTCACACTCTGTATCTTCAAAAATATCGACAAGTATAATATTTAATACCAAAAGTAATCCGTAGTTTTGAATGAGATCGGAAGTAAAGCGACCATCGACTCGAGTGTCTCGTAATCCACATTTCGTCAAAGTGGCAAGAGGAACGGCTACGAGATTCAATGCGTGCACATCGGATTCCCAGGGATGGCAAACGTTTACGTTACTCCAGTTGCTTCGAGTAGCGGATGAAAGACGAGAAAGCCATTGAAGGAAAAGATAGCAACGCATCCGAAGATGACGACGACGAGGAGGACGCTGTGGATGGTTAGGACGCGCGAAAAGAGGAGAGACGACGTAATCGAAATGGCGGCTGTGGCGTTTCCTTGAGCACGGTTAAAGGCTTGGGAAATCCTGGGTGCAGCAAATTTCGGGTGCGACGCGCGTTTACGTACGTCCTCGCAGGGTCATTCCGGTAGCGGAAACTTTGCGAATCCGGATAATCCTATTAGCAAGGACACCGAAGCACTTGCTTCGGTTAAACGTGCCGTAGAACGGGATGGTCGTTCCTGCTGATGGAAACCAACACCAGCGGAAATTCCAGTGCGATTTATTGGTGACTCGCCCACCGCTCTCCCTTCGCGAACAGAACCGGCATCCGTTGCGCGAATTATTCACCGCGACGGATTTATCTCGCCCGAGAGGATACGGATGGACCAGGAAAACGGACCTTCAGGAATCCCTGACTAGATTCTTTGCTACATTCTGGTAAAAACTGTTTTGATAGGTCTAAACGATAGTAATACGACGACCTTAAAGAATGAGTATTTGTTGCTCTAATTCGTGAACTGTGCACTGATTTCGTAGGATATCTTTTTCACGAAACATTTGTTTTATTATTTCTACTTCTCGTAAAAAACATAATTGCGGTTTCCAAGTAACACTTTCTTCAACAGTCTGGTTTCTTATACGGACCATGAATAATCACGTGTATTGTCCTGTAAGGGCTTCTTAGATACTACGTAGTGAATATTTCAACGGTCTTACTATACCAGGAACCTACTATTCTTTCTTCGTAAAATTGTCAAGAATCATAAATCGACGTTAACGACTGTAAGAACGTAAAATCTAAAGGAAAACTCTACTGATTTACTTAAAAATTACCAACGACCGCGAAAGAATCTAACCTTCCCCCTCATCTACTAATATCCATAAAAACCAGCCCGAACTTCGTTTAAAATTCCAAGAAGCTTCCTACCCAAGTAAAAGTCGAGCGATGTCGAACGTCAACGACCAAAGGGAATAAATAAGAAGTTTCAAACGAAGAACACACGCGAGGCCAGTAATTGCTCGATCGATGAATAATGTAAGATTTTCACGTAAAACCATAGATATTCCGAGGCTTGATCAGCTTTGTTTAATGTGATAAATACCGGAATGCTATACCGGCGTTTATTCTCATTGATACTCGTTTAAATCGGGTATGATGTTCCGCAGTTTTGTAGGCGACAGTGTAATGAGTATGCTATATGCGTGCCGTGTAAACATTACACGTGCATTCACGCGTCGCCATTGAAATGGTAAACACACCCCATAAAGCACAGCGGAGGAAACGCAATTTTCACGGTTTAACTTATTTCGTTGCGATTGCCTTTTAGTAATAGCCGTTGGTATCTGCCACCAATTTGATCTTTCATAAATGTCGAGTGTTAAAATCAAAGGGCTCGCTAACATATGCATGGTTTGAGGTGCAATAGTAGTCGTCGTGATAGTGCTGCTGCTGGTGTAGACGTCGCTGTGACTACTGCTTTCTTCTCATTTATGTGTCTGGAAGAAAAATCGGGCTACGGGCGCCAGGATTTGAGAACTCGGGTCCCGAACGTTCGTAACCAAAGGCGCTAACCACTGCGCTGTCGTCGTCCGACACTATTTAGTGTCGAGTGGTGGTATTTGCTGTCGAGTGCCGCCACAGGTTTTGACAAATTGCACTTATACCATACAAACAGACACTTACACCATAGAAATCAAAGGTGTAGAGAATTTCATAAGAAGAATTTCGTTTACATATTGATTTATTTATTATAACTACAGTACTGATTAATCCATTCACTGCCAACTATGAGATATCTCGTAGTTTGCGAAGTCAGGACAAGAATTTTATTCAGTGACGCCAGCTACAAGTTATCTCGTAGTGTCTTTTTTCATTTTCAAATTACCGTGAATATCATTTTAGTACTATATCTGCAACTAGATATTATTAGATTTTATGAAATTTCATGTTTTCTTTAAAATAAAATCTTGGCGTCGAGGGCAACACGCTCTAAATTTTCCTGGCAATGAATGGGTTAAATATACTAACATTTATATTAATTTTAAGCTAATCAGAATTTATTTGAAGTTCAGCAATTGTCGATCATTAAGAGCTTAATAGATGTTGTTTGTATTGAATTATTTCTGAAAGAAAATGAAAATGTTCCATTTAAATTTCTCCGATATTCGATAGTATACAATAGTTTTACAAATGAACATTTTGTCGTTCTCTTGCTTTTCATCGTTTCGCTGTCTCATAGGAACATTAATGGGCATTGTTGACGTTGATTCTGAGTTATTTCTAAAAGAGAATGAAAGTAACCCGTTTGGAATTGATTAATAGCAGCATAATGGTATGGTTCAATCATTTTTATTTTTCATTGATGCGCTATTTCACGAGAACATTGATGAACATTGTTGGCATCGAATCATTTTTGCGCAATCTATACGGTGAATGTAAAATTAACCTGCTAACTAGGTCGCTTCACAATCGCGAAATTCCTTTTGAACTTGGTCAAAGAGGAATTAATGCCTTTTACCTTCTGCTTACAGCCATGATAATGTATTTCGAATACAAATAACCATACGTAAAAAATAAAGTTATAACAAAAATACGAGATAGCAATTCTTGCCCATTTTGTTCTACAATGACATTATACAATGTGATATATACTATTATGACGTTCGTTAATAACGACCAAAGCTACAAACAATCAAACCTCATTTCATTACAACAGAATGAACTGATATAAAAATATTGTACCGGAAAGGGTTGAATGCTGAGGGCAAAACAAATATAAATTTTCATTCGACGAACGCAATCGTTGCAGATGTATTGGGTAACGCTCGGCAAGCGATAATATTATATTAAAACTCAATTAACGCGCGATATTATTTGCATGCCACAGGGGAAGGGTTATGTGAGGCAATGTGAAAAAGAGAGCAAAGAAGAGAATATTGCGCAGCAATTTTATCGAACAGTGAAAGGAAAAAGAGTCAAACGGGGAAAGGAAAAAAAGAAAATGAAGAGAAGGAACGAAAAAAAAAAAAAAACAGAGGTAGACCTCATAGCCTCGTTTCGCGTTTTAAAAAATTTTCCTCGACTCGGCAGAAATTCGATTTCCCTGATGCATCGCGCTCTACAAAACACGGCATTCATTTCATCCTTTCGATAACGAAATGAAACGGTCGCGAGCTCGTCCGCGCGCGACGCAATATTCCGCGCAGGAGTATCCGCTAGATGCCATCACGAGCACAGAAATAAAAGGTCGTTCTCAGGCCAGTAAGTCAAACGATTCCTCTCGAATAACCGACCTACCCTCCAATTCGTCTTCGACGTTCACTTCGTTGTCACCGAGACGAAAAAGGACATGCGTATTCGTAATTAGACGAAGCATGGCAAAGCGATTTACGCCTCGCCGAACGAATATGTTAAAAGACGTGCGCAATACTACTGGTAATCCTTCGCGTAAATTCCTACCGTGCACACTGTACGTGTACGTGTACCCGGAGCAAACATTCCGACCGCGTTCCATTACAGCATCGAACCCACAAATGCACGCAATAAAACGAGCCGAAGCGACAGACAATTTTCGCGTTTTACCATTCGCCCTGACAATGTCTCTTTCGAAATGACCGGCAATGAATAGCAGCCGCGCTCGTCAAGAATGCTCGTGCACGCGCGTTCGGCATTTAGTTAGTCATCCGACGTGGTTTATTGTTGTGTGCGTGGGGTCGACTTAGAGATCAAATGGAAACGCGGAGGTGAGTGTAGAATGCATTGGAGGGTAGTGAGGAATAATTTGAAAGTGTGTTAAAGCACTTTTAACATACGGCGGTTAATTGAACGAATGAATTGAGGAGTAGTGTATATGCATTAAGCATAAATGGTTTATACCTAAACTGGCTAGAAATTACAAGTAAATTGTAATGTTAGAAAATGTTAATTGAGTAACCCTGTCAATAAGTTTCACAATAAGTAATTCCCTTCGTTTGGTTTGCTTAAATAGTATATCTAGTTCAAAATGGGTTCAACAATCAGCTATAAGCAGCTTCTCATACAGTTAATAGCACCCTGTAATATTAGTAGAAGTTAGGAGATATCTTTCAATAAACTATTAAGATAGTAATGTAAGTAATTATTATTATGTCTCGTAGGCTTAAACAGTAGTCGAATTAAAGATCTTGTATAAAATCTTTCAGATAAACTTTTTTTTTATTAAAATAAGGGTGTAGTGCTTTTATTCCTACTATTTTTTTTTTTTTTTTTCGATAGAAAGAACTTTCAAAGAATACTTCAAATTTTTACCGAGTTAAAATCTTGTTGTTGAATAAGGTAGTACGACCGATACAATCTCAGAAATAAATTATTGAAAATGCGAAAACTAGAAGTTTATTAATGTACTAGAAGTAAATATTACACTTGTGCTTTGGACATGTTAAAATATCAATTGTCAGGATGGATGTAAGTAATTTATCCGCATTAAATAGAGAATATCCGTAACTATCGCAACGTGCCGATGTGTTGCGCCTGCTGTATTTGTATTCTGAGCCAACGTTACATGGATATTCCCTTGCGGCGCCGACCCGGTAAACATTCCCAATAAAGCGAGCCAAAAGGACGCGCAATTTTCACGCTTTAACGTTTCCGCTGGCAATTGCTTTTTGGAAATGACTGGCAAAAACTGTCATCCTGATGAGTTCAATCAGTACCTGAAAGCGGGTGTCGCGTGTTCTCTGCATGCTCGATTGCAATCTGTTATTTGAGAACTATAGACACCGTCCGACTTATCGGCTCGAGTGTGATTTTTCCCAAACCGTATGAAAATTTAAACAATCTATTTTCAAGGGAAAAATTATTTATCAGATTCGCCTGCCTCTTTAGGAATTTAATCTGTGAAAGTGCTTACATCATAGATACCGTTTCTATATTCTAATTTTATGCAGTATACCGCGTTCGATATTTAATTTTCTACTTACAATTTTTCAAAGACAGGATTTTCCAATTTCGGAAAACCTGTATTGTATGCCTATTGCAAGAATATTAATCTTTGTGATAGCGTAAAGTAGAATTCTCAAAATAATATACAAAAATAATTTCTGCGATTGTATAGTAAAACAAACGCTGTATGCATGGTAACTTGCAGGCTCGAACGTACATTCCTTTTTATCTTTTCCACCACGGCGAAGCCAAAGTATTTTTTCATATGCATTTTCCCTTGTACCTTTTAAAGCTCTACAAATATTTGATGAACGTAATTCCTCAGTTTTTTCATTTTGCATTAACAACGCAATAAACAATGCGTAACATTAACGCATTGTTTATTTCGTGCTGATGTTTCTGTTCGTTCTAAAAATCTCCCAGAGATAAACCCCAAGGTACAACGAAAGAATTTTCCTGGCCATAAATAAAATTTTTACGTTTTGACATAACGTGCAGTTCTCAACTTCTCGCATTATTGACAAGCGAAAGTGTATGCGCATATAAATCTACATATTTTCAAGGCACGTGTGTACCATACTGCGTTTTTGATCTAAATTTTATATATTCGTGAATTTTACAAGTATTTACCCTAGTAAAAAGCTGTCTGAGTTTACGTATGTTCCGAAATTGTAATGATTTCTCGCCATGCGTCCAAATATATTGGTAACAACGTTTTGGGGAGAATTCTAGTTGGGAATTATACAGGAATTAAATTGGCATGATTCAATCGACGACCGAATTGGACGAAGGATAGAACGAAGATTAAACTTGTCCCATGGGTGCAACGTTGCACTGTTCATTTCCTAGATGCAATTTCCAGGTAACTGGATTTATCGACTCCTAGATGAGTTTTGATTTTCGTTTCCAATTGACAGGTGTTTCGCATTTGTACATATAAGTTTGTATTTATGAGAGGTATAGTATGGTCAAATTCTATTCAAATGCGAGTTGCATAAAGCTAAGGAACTGATTCCCCAACAATATCGGATAAAAAAGAGAACTAGACATTTGACCAAGCAAATCAAAGAATATTTCAACTGCGTTAAACGCATAAATTATCATTATAACGATCGGTTGGTTTCGAAAGCAACTTTCACGTTATGAATTGAGAATACCAACTACTCCCTATGGAAAGTCACCAACAAAGTGAAGAAAACGATAAAATCAATCCCAGCAATCAAAAAAATGGACAACTCATGGGCCAGAAGCAACGAAGAGCAGGCAGAAGAATTTTCGAAGCACTTACAAAATACATTTTCACCGTATGAAATTAATAACAGCATTCCCGGAGGGCAAACACATGAA